>NC_029788.2:60532871-60549906 GCF_000816755.2 Arachis ipaensis
GAGTTTGGTTCTAATGTTATTGAAAGGAATGAAAGTTATAACAGGAATATGCATCAAGGTCAGACCAATCAAGGATGGATGAAGCCAAGAGGATCTAATCAACCCTTTAGGCAACAACACCCTCCAAGATATTATGGACAACGACCATTCTACAATGCATACCCATCTGATAGATATGGTGGACAACCTTGTAACTACCAACAAGCCACACCCCGTGCCTATAGACCATCCTCTCAATATAACCTCGAACCATCACACTCACAAGCTTCTCTTCACCATTTGCCACCATATGATCCCTGTTTACCCCAGTTCCAATCCAATCACTCCCAAGCACCACCACTTCCCCATATTTCATGTCCAAATCCATCACCCTGAGAATCAGAGGTTCGCCTCAAGGAAACAGTAAATAAACTTCAAACAACTATTCGACAACTGGAGCAAGCAGTAATTCAATTAGCTTCTAGACGTTCGAACATTCAAGGACCAACCACAGCCCCATGTGGACAATCTAACGAAGAGCTTAGCATGAAGAAAATACTAGAAACTCCAGTGGACAAGACAGAGAATGAATTCGTGCAAGAACAAGTAGAAAAAGCTGTCATTACGCAAGAAGAAGAGTTGGTTGAAGATCTAGGAGACGCTGAACCTCCATAGGAATTCAGAGTTGAAGAGAATTCCGTCAAAGACGTTACAGTTAATGCTAAGGAGGACAGTGCACAATCCCCAAGGCAAGTTGTTTATGAAGAACTAGACGGAATAACCCAGGACACAAATTCCCTTGATGATGATAGTAACAAGTTAAGTTCTCTTAGTGATGAACTTGCATCCGCAAGTGAATTCTCTGAGATCAAAGAATCTTCCCCAAATGAATACGAAGATGATGCAGAGGTAGATTTCTCTCAACCTCCAATCTATGACTCGAGTGATGAGGAAGACACAGAAGACTTTGCCCAGGACATAGATGCATTTGAAGAATCTTGCAAAGAAGTGGAGGAATTCACAGAAGAGCACAAGGGACTAGAACTTACAGAACTACCGGAAGCACCTTCCCCAAGGCCATTACCACCCAATACAAGCTTCAAGTGGGTACAATCCTTAACTTTTAACTTTACTTTTTCACTTGAATACGGTTTGCTTGAAACAGATGGCCAGCTTAGAGCTCTCTGCGACTTTAAGAGTAAGAGGGAAATGGCTCGTGCTCAGAGCTGGTGCACAAGGTTCAATAAGGTTCCACGCTTCAACTTGAAGTGCACGGATTGGTATCACGTTCAATTGAATGGATCTCAGAAAACGTTTGGTCACCATGGTGAGAATCTACTTTTTAAACCGCCCGGATGGAAAAATATAGATCAAGACGGAGGCGGATTTAAAAGCAAAGTTTGGGATCCTGGAATCTATTCCGACATTCGTCATTTCGGGAACCTAAAAATTTGTTTGAAGCTGCTCAGGAGCTTTACATGCCTAGTTTGGGACCCCGGAGGCTATTGGCATTCCAAGCATTGGTGGAGATTTTTAGATGAATTTAAGCATAAGCCGCCATAACTGGAAGCTCTTCCAATGTCCAACTTAAGGACTTTAACTAAAAGTGCTAGGTGGGAGACAACCCACCATGGTATGATCGTTCCTTTTGCACTTTTAATTTTATTTAGTTTTGTTTGTTTTTGAGTTTTATTTTATTCTATTAAACTTGGAATTTTGCATCGCATTCATATTAATCATTGCATTCTGCATACTGCATAAAAAAAAAAAAGCACGCACGCGACGCGGCAGCGTCGCTGACACGTCCGCGTCACCAATGCAATGGGAAGAAAAGAAAATGAACAGAAAGTTACGCAAGAGAAGGGCTGGAGGCGTGCCAATGGCACAAATTACCCCACGCTACCACATCATATGAGAATAATGGCCTCCCACGCGACCGCGTGCCTCACGCGGCCGCGTGACCAGGATTTCGACGTCAAAGTGGTGCACGACCGAAAGTTGTGCGAGAGTGGTGCTGGATTGGTGCTGAACGCACAATCCTTCCCACGCGGACGCATGACCGACGCGTCCGCGTCATATGCTTATACTGGCCACTCACGCAATCGCATGCCCCACGCGACCGCGTCACCCTGGATTTTGGCAATACCAAGTTTCGAACAGAGAGTTGTGCAACCGCGAGGCTACACTTGCGCCACTAGCACAAATCAAGTAACGCGATCGCGTGCCCACGCGTCTGCGTCGCCTGACCTTATTGCGCACCACGCGACCGCGTCGCCAGCGTCACACAACCTATCTAGATTAGTGCCAATTTTCTTATCTTTTCTTCTTTAATCCTAATTTCTTCTATCTTTTCTTCTTTCTTCTTTCTTTCTTACTTTATTTCTTTCCCTTCTCATTCTTCTTATCTTTTATTTTATTTTATTTATTTGCATACTTTCATTCATTGCATATTTTTATTTTTCTAAATTTATTATTTTCCCATTGGTGTTCAAATGTTCTTATTCAACTGTTACATCTTTTCTGGTATTTTCTTGGTGCTTAATGACTTGTTTAATTTTGATTGAGTAATATTATTTAAATCAATGCCAATCTTTTATATCTGTATTACTTTTGCATTGACATGAATTTATATTATCTCTCCTTCCCCACTCTTTTCCATTGTTGTACATTTTATACCACTGGCATGCCATGGCTTCTATTGTTTTCTCACTTGCATGTTGTAGCTACCATGTAATTGAGACCCTTATTATTTGGCATTAACCCACCCATACTGTATTTATTTTTCTATCTTTATTTCTGGGTTACTCTTCTTCCCTTTTTCTTTCAGAATGGTCACCCGGAAGAGAATCGGAAGACGTTTACATGGGGAGACAGGCAAGTCAATCTGTACAATCTATAGAGAAAAGCATCAGTTGAAGCCACCCGTCCACTTGCACATCTTAGCATGCACCGAGGCCGGTGCAATCTTTAAGTGTGGGGAGGTCGATACCTATCTCCATGGGTTAGTACCTTTCTGTTTCAACACCAATGTTTAAATTTTCTTTGTTAAATTAGTTATTGCATTTGCATATTTGTTTGATTTTATGCATTTAGTTACTACTTGGTTAAAGTAATAAAATTCTTTTAAGACCCTATCTTTGAAAAATTTCACTAATTTAAATTGAAAAAAAATTTTTTTTTTATGTTAAAACTTGTTTGAAGTTGTATGTGGAACATGGTTTTTGAGCCAAAGAACACACAACCTGTGAGATTTTGAGCTTATTTATATGGTTACATTATTTAACCGTAAATATTTTATTCCTGTGTGTTTCCTTCTCTATGATTGTAATCTATATTTTGTTCCAATCTATATGTCCATTATTTAGTATATTTACATGCTTGCACATGATTGAGGCCATTGTTTAATTTTAGCTCACTTATCCCAAATAAGCCTACCCTTTAAATCACCCTTGTCAGCCACTTTTAGCCTTTTAATCCCCATTTGTTCTATATTTTACCACATCACTAGCCTTAAGCGGAAAACAAATTAATTATCCCAATTGAATCTTTGGTTAGCTTAAGATAGAGATTGTGTATCAAATAAGTGTGGGAAAATTGTGGGAACATGGGTTGATAAGGGAACGTATCATGTTTTTAATTTATTTGAATATGGGAAATTTGGGAACCTACTCATGAAAAACCAAAATAGAAAAATAATGAAAAATCCATGTGCATTGATAAGTTCTTTAAAAAAGAAAAGAAAAGAAAAGAAAAGAAAACGAGAAAATGAAAAAAAAATATATATAATATAAATAAATAAATAAGGGGACAAAATTACCCCAATGTTAAGTTAATGAAAAATCAATGCACATGTGATAAATTAAAAAGAAAAATTGATACATGAGTATGTGATGCAAAAGTGGGAATCTTGGGTAGCTAAACATGAATTAGAATTATATAGAGTATATGTATGTTAGGTGAAAGTTTAGGTTAATTAAAGATTCATATTATACCTCACTTGGCCATACATATATCCTTACCTTTACCTTAGCCCCATTACAACCTTGAAAAGACCTCATGATGTTTGCATTGGTACATTAAATAATGTTGATTGGTTAGATGAAGAACAAAGTTTAGAAAGCATGATTAGAGAAGAGTAGAGTGATTGACCCTAGACACTTGAGAGTTAGAGTGATATATACTACCAGTAAGGGTTCAATGCTAAATTCTATATTCCCTGCTTTCATGAGCTATCTTCTTACAAGTTCACTTGTACCTTATTTTGTATGATTTGAATTAATGGAATCTGATTTATATTTGTCTTGGAGAATTTATTTATTTTTAACCAAGTAGGTAGAAACATTTTGCATTCATATACATAGGTTGCATTTCATACATTTTACCATTCCTCTTCACTTTTATAGTTCTCTCGAGCTTAGTATGAGGACATGCTAATGTTTAACTGTGGAGAGATTGATAAACCACTATTTTATGATTTATCTTGTGCTTAATTGAGTGGTTTTTATCTACTCTTTACCCACTTATTCATACTAATTGCATGGTTTTACTTTTCCTCCCTTATTATGTGATGTATGTGAAAAACATGTTTCCTATGCTTTAAAATTAATTATTTTAATTACCTTTATTTACATTCGATGTCGTGATTAGTGTGTTGAGTAGTTTCAGATCTTCTAAGGCAGGAATGACTTAAAGGATGGAAAAGGAAACATACAAAAATGGAAGGAAAGCACAAAACGGAGTTTCTAAAGAAACTGGCATCCACGCGATCGCATGGGCGACGCGGACGCATGCCAAGCGTGAATCAACAGCGATGCAGCCGCATGACTGACGCGACCGCGTGACAAGCAAAGCTCCGAATGACGCGGCTGCGTGACCCACGCGGACGCGTGACAGAGGCCACGCACCAGAAATTGCAGAAAACGCTCCCAGCGATTTCTGAAGCCCTTTTTGGCCCAAATCCAAGTCCAGAAGGCATAGACCAGAGGTTATAAAGTGTGGGAATGCATCCATTCAATGAGAGCTCGGCAAAATTAGTTACTTCTCATGATTTAGATTAGTTTTGAGAGAGGTTCTCTCCTCTCTCTCTTAGGATTTAGGATTTCTCTTAGTTTTAGGAGTGACTCTCAATCCCAGGTTTAATATTCTTTTTATATTTTTATTCTACTGCTTTTATTCGTATCTATACTTTATGTCACCAAAATGGCTCATGAACTCTTCATGTTAGATTATAATTTATCTTATTAATGCTATTTGAGGTATTTCAGTTTATGATTGCTTTCTTTATTTTATGTTATTGTTTCTTTACATCTGAAGGCATTTTTATTCCAGCAGATTTACTTTTTTCTCTTTTGGTCTTGGTTAAAAAAGCAGTAACTCAGGAGTTATCTTATCTCAACATAATTGATAACTGTTATCTTTGCTAATTGAACTGAACTTCAATAATCCCAACCCTTTCTTAGGAAATAAATAGGATTCGAAGATCAAACTAATTAGTCCCTTGACTTTCCTTTACTTTAGTAAAGGTTAACTAAGTGAATTAAGATTTAACTTTCATTATTTTTGATAAGGATAACTAAATCTGGACTTCCAAATTCTCATACCTTGCCAAAAGTTTATTTTACAGTTATTTATTTATTTTTAATTGCCATTTAAAGTATTTGTCATACTTATTCCTCACTCTCAACCCCGATTTACAACCCTTATAGCCAATAATAAAAACATACTTCCTTGCAGTTCCTTGAGAAGACGACCCGAGGTTTGAATACTTCGGTTAACAATTTTAAAGTGGT
The DNA here is from genome assembly GCF_000816755.2 of Arachis ipaensis. Lineage (NCBI taxonomy): Eukaryota > Viridiplantae > Streptophyta > Magnoliopsida > Fabales > Fabaceae > Arachis > Arachis ipaensis. The sequence continues at coordinate 60,538,640 of NC_029788.2, forward strand.
TTGTTACTTGTGACAACCAAAACGTTTGTATGAAATGACTTTTGAAGGTTTAGAAACTATACTTGCAACGAGAATTTATCCACAAATTTTTAGACCACGCAAAAGTTCCTCTCATCAGTAGCCATTGACAACGGTGATCCACCAACACACAACTTGCCATAGGAGGAACCTTGCGTGCGTAAAGAAGAAGACAGGGGGAAAGCAGAGATTCAGAAGACAAAGCATCTCCAAAACTCCAACATATTCTCCATTACTGCATAATAAGTATTATTTAATCCATGCTCTCTTGTTCATTTGCAAGTCAACTGATAATTATAATTGATATCCTGACTAAGAGTTACAAGATAACCATACCTTTCTTCAAGCCAACAATCTCTATGGGATTGGCCCTTACTCATGTAAGGTATTACTTGGACGACCCATTGCACTTGCTGGTTAGTGGTACGAATTGTGAAAAGTGTGATTTACAATTTCGTACACCAGTTTCTTTCATGTTTTCTTTTCAAAATTTAATAAGGAGATGTATATCTGAGACATGAGATGCCTCCAAATGCCTTATGTTTTGAAATTTCATATTCTGAGTAGTTTTCTTACAAATGAATGGCATTATGTTTGTCATCCATCATTAGCTTGAATTTTGTGTTGTTCCTTTCTGCAATGAATAAAAGAAAAATGTTTGATTTAGAAAAGTGAATGTTCAATGTTGTAGAAGTTACTATGAAATTCAGTAGTGGTAGTTGTTTGATTTAATGATTAGCTCAAATAACAAAAGTTGCATAATAACATGTTCTTTAAAGTGTGAATTAGCTTGCTGCTATAAGGTCTGTTATTAATGAAATTCCCTTGAGAATGAAGCAAAACAAAAAGAAAAAGAAAAAAAAGCCAAGAATTGGCAAAGAAACAAATAATAAGGCTAGACACCAATAGCTTGGACCCTAGGACATATGCCTGTGGTGTTTTTGTACTAGGATATGCTTGGACAAGTAAGTTCTGAGGAGTATTTTGAAACTTGGCCACTTAGATCAACTGATTTGGGATTGCCAACTGAAAGTCCACCATCAAGAGCAACCTAGTTACAAAACATTTAGTAATCCAAAGAAATGCTGGGCATCAATGCTCCTAGGAAGAAATTATGAGTCATGTGTCTGTGGTGAAGAAATGTTGAGCAAAATTGAGCCAAAAGGCTGCTGCAACATTTGCCACCAAGCTTTCATTAATAAATAAGCTATTTGAAGCAAAATGAAGAAAGAAAAAGTGAACAAGGGATCAAGCAAAAGTAAGGTATTATAGCAACAACTCTAATGAACCTTTAAGAAAACATTTCTTATCTGTCAGCAAGTAATAAATGAGCTACTATTGTCTGCATAAAATCCCATGAACCAAGTTCAATTATCTGCTAAATAAGGACATGTATACTTCTTTGTTTCATTTCATTTTCTCTTATGTTTAGTGCTTGCTTGGGGACAAGCAAGGTTTAAGTTTGGTCTTGTGATGACAAGTCATCTTATGCTAGCTTTTCAAGCAATTTTCACTTGTTTCATTAGGTTTTATGCACTTTCTTGCATTGTAAGTAAGTAATTTGGAGTGGATTTGCATAGTTTTGTTGAATTAATCAACCATCCTTTATTTGACACTAAATCATGAGGTTTAAGATAAATTTAATTTATTTTTTTGAATGATTTATGAACCTTGTGAATTTGGTAATGCTTTGATTGGTTGTTTGAATTACTTGTAGGTGAAGAAATGGATGAAAAAGGAATTTTGGCATGCTTTTGAAGTAAAAGAACGCTTTGAACCTTAGGCCACGCTTGGGAGAGCGTGACCTAAGGAACCAAAAGTGTGGCGCACCAAAGGAAGAAAGGCCATAGCCCAGCATCAAACTAAACAAGGCCAAGGAAGCATTAGCGTTAAGTTGACTTACCTAACTGAGCGCCCAAAAGAATGGAAGAAAGCATTGGCACTCATTTAACTAATTCTACCTTTTTTGTGCTCCCCCTTGAAAGAAATCAAAGCACAATCAAGTAAAATGGGGGATCCAAGGATCGAACTCTACACATGGAGGACAAAGAGGAAGCGCTACAAGCAAAAGAAATGTGCCAAAGTGCATCCACCAAGAGTCAAACTTGGAGCTCCTCACTTGCAAGGAAGAAGCGCTATTAATCTTCAAGGAAAATATCCTCAAGATGCACTCAACAAGGCTCGAACTTGGAGCCTCCTGGTGCAAAAACAATAGGCGCTCAGTTACTTATTCTTCACTGAGCGCTAGTTTCACTTTGCAAGGAACAAGTCATGAAGCTTCACTTGGCCAAAGAAAATTGGCACCAAAGTGGCCTCACAAGGAATCGAACCTGGAGCTCTCATGTCAAAGCATAAGGCGCCGCGCTAGTGTTTTACAAAGAGGGTGCTAAGTTAAAAGTTTCCAACTGAGCTCTACCCCTTCATGCCAAGAAAATTTGTGATTTGCTTCCACCAAGACTTGAAGCTGGGCTCATCCAAATCAAGAAGAGGCGCTGAGTTAACTCACCTCACAAGCAAGGGGCGCTCAGTTAATTACTTTGCACTGAGCGCTATAGAGACACACTTAGAGCAAGGCTTGTGACGCAACATGGGAAAGCCAAGGAAGCACATGTAGCGCTCAGTTACTTTAAAGTAACTGAACGCTACCCTAGAGCAAGGCACGAACCAAAATGAAGCCAAGGACCAAGACTTGGAGTGCTCAGTTAACTTAGTTAACTGAACGCTCCCCTGGAGGTGCACCATGGGCCAATTTCACTTTAAGTGCTATTTTGGATTCAATTCTTCACCAATTGAAAAGCTCACTCCAAATTCTGAAGATCAAAAATAGAAAGTGTATAAATAGGACTTAGTTTGATTTAGAAAGGACCTTTTGTTAACTTTTACTTTTCACTTTGGAATTTTCATTGATTTTGAGCTTTGAATTGAGAATTGGGATTGAGAGCTGAGTTCTCTCTTCCTTGTTCTCACTTTTGATTTTTTTGCTTTCTGTATTTGAATTGTGGATAGAGATTGAAAGAATTCTGTTTCAATCCTTGATCTACAATTCATCTTGGTTCTCTTCTGCATAATTCTAAGGAATTATGATTTGGATTTAGCTTTCTGATTTCATTTTCATTTCTTTGCTACTTTTGCTGTCTTCCTTTGGATCTTGAATTGAGATTGGAAAGAGTTCCATTGATTCAAATTCTGAGAATCATCTTCCACTCTTCTTCTCAATTGATCTAAGGATTGGATCTAAATCTTCTTTACTATTTTTAAATTTTCTTTCCTTCTGCAAATTGTTCTCTGCTGGATCAACGAAGGAATTGAGATCTAGACTTGTTTTCTAGTCTCATTGAGCCTCTGAGCTTTTGGATTTCCTTCCTAGTTCTTGTAATTACGTTGAAATTACTTTTTGCTTTATCCTTCATTGAAATTTTCCAATTCTGTTTAGATCTGCTGCAATTAATTCATCTTCTTTACTTTCTGTCATTAATTTCTGAATCCCAGCACCCCACACCCCTTTATTATTCAAGCAATTTACATTTCTTGCACTTTAAGCTTCAGCTATTTACATTTCTTGCAATTTAAGTTTCAACTATTTTACTTTCTTGCACTTTAAGTTTCTGCAATTTAAATTCCTTGTCATTTACATTTTGTTGGCTACAAAATAACTCAAATGATCACTTGTTGGCTTAACTAAATTAACCACCTAACTAAAATTGCTCAATCCTTCAATCCCTGTGGGATCGACCTCACTCATGTGAATAATTACTACTTGATGTGACCTGGTACACTTCCCGGTGAGTTTTAGGTGTTGGAATTTCGGTTTTAACCCATCAACCGCGACCACCTGTTCCATTTCTGTAGTGGCAGAGGGGTTATTTCCTGTATACAGAAGGTGTGTTGGCATACATCCCTGTAGTGGCAGATGTGTTATTTCTTGCGTGCAGTAGACCTTGTGGTAGCAGAGGGGTTATTTCCTGTAAACAGGTGTATAGCTAACAGGAAATCCATATCCGGCTAGTAATGCTGGGTTACGTCAGGAGCGGGTAGAAACTGACAAATGAGCTCATTACCTGCACTAGGGCTAGACATGGATCATCTTGTTTGCGCATTATTCTTTGTGATATTTCTTGTGCTTTTATTTTATTCCTTGTTTTGTTGTTTGTGTTCTATTTGTCTATTTGTGTGCTACTTGCCTATTTTTCAATTGCGCTTAGTGTTAAGTATTATATGAAAAGTTATACTGGTTCAGCATAGACTTAATGAATCTATGCTTGGGACAGGCTGACTATTCGTACCGAGATTTTTATAAGCTAATATCCAATTCTTTCTCAACGTAATTTCAAAGAGTTTTATATAATTAATGAAAATGAATATTGTTGAACTAAATTATCTATTTGTGATTTATTTTTTACTTTTACGGCACTCTTGACCTCTACTGAGAACTTGTGGTTTGATTCTCACCCCTAAATTTTACACCCTTTCAGTGACAAAGGTTTGAAGATGCAATTTAAAGCTGCTGGCGATTAGTAGGTTTTCTTTATGGCTTTAAGTGCATTTATAGAGTACCCTCGCTGTTGTCCCTTGAGATTTTATTTTACATAGAGGGGTAGGTTTGGTATATTGTATTTGAGTTTCATTTGGTTTCTTTTGTATAAGAATTATTATTAATAATATTTATGTGATTATTATTTGTTGGAAATCTTTGAAACATATCTTTAATGAATAAAAACAACATTTTTTGGCATTTTCTTAAAACTGAAATGTAAACTCGATAATTAAGTAGTTAATACTAGAAAAGGTTACGTAATGTTCTTTATAGTAGAAACACCCTAACTTAAGCAAGGTATTTTGCTGGAAGGGATGTTACAAACCTCAATTAAAGAGTGTGGGATGAAGGAAGGTTTAGAACCCAAGTGGAAGAGGAAGAATTAAAGCATGACTTGCTACAAGTGGATGAAGTTGAGCTTATTGAAGTTTAAAAAGTGGTTAAAGAATCGGTGAGGATTGAACAAGAAGTGGAGGTGATCAAAGAGGAGTGCAAGGGAGCGGAAATTTCAAGGCTATTGGAAGTCTCCATTCTTAAGCAACCATCCGACACACCGTTTAAGTGGGTAACAATCTCATCCCTTAACTTTATTTGCCCACATGAGTATGCTTTGTTGGAAACGGACGGTCAACTTAGAATCATTTGGGGATTGCTAAGTGAGAAAGAGATCAATGTTGGGTTGCATGATGGATTAAGGCTAGCTAAGTTTGCCCCCTCAAGATTCGAGTTCCAAGGATAATGCAAGGCACAGTTGAGAGGTTTTCAAAGGAGGATTTGGAGTCTTGATGAGAATTCAAGAGTTTGGTCACCCCATTGCAGGATTGAAGATCAACATGGAGGGGTATTGATAAACAAAGCATGGGACCCTGGAGGACAATTGAAGACCAAGCATGGGTGGAGGAGCAAGGAGGAATGGAAGCATAAGCCTCCTTGATGTGAGACCCTCAAATTGTCCAACTTAGGATGTTAAACCAAAGTGCTAGGTGGGAGACACCCCACCATCGTAATATTGTTCTAACCCTTCTCTTTTTGTTTATAGTTCTTTGACTTAATTGCTTTCTTTTGTTATATTGATTCACCTAGGATTAGTTTAATCTTTTAGTTAGATAGGTTAATTTGCTTATGGGTCATGAATATTTGAAGGTTTATATGTTTGGGGTTGAAGTTTGATTTAGCTAAGGTTGAGTACTTTAGAAATTGAGAAAATGTTTTTGGAAAAACAGGTGATAAGGGAAAAACGATTCCACACAAACTCACCGGCAAGTATACCGGGTCACATCAAGTAGTAATAACTCACAAGAGTGAGGTCGATCCCACATGGATTGATGGATTGAGCAACTTTAGTATGATGATGAATTTATTTAAGCGAATATTTGATGATTTGAGTAGAACTTGATTAACAGAAGTAAAATTGCAAGAAAATAAAAGGGATGAAGTAAATTGACAAAATCTTAAAATGCAGAAGAAGTAAATTGCAGAAATTTAAAGTGCAAGAAAGTAAAAGAGTTGAAACTTAAATTGCAAGAAAGGTAAATAACTGAAACTTAAAGTGCAAGGAATTTAAATTGCTGAATCTAAATTGCTAGGAAACTTAAATTGCATGAAGAATAAAGGGATTTGGGTACTGGGATTCAAAATAAAACTGGAATTGTAAATTACAGTAAATCAGAGGAGTATGAGATGAAGAGATTCATATCAGGATCTCAGTAGCAAATCAGAGATGAAAGATTTCAGAAGAATCAAAATAGCAAGGAAACTTAGATTAATTCTGAAATTCTAAAGAGAAATTGACAAATTCAGTGAAGTAACACAGAAAGAAAGCCTAGAGCTCAATTGCTCTCCTGTCAAAACAGAAAAGATAAAATTGAAGAAGAAAGAAAATGAAACTCAGAAGAAAACGAAACCCAGATCTGATCTCAAACTCTAAAATTCTAAAAGGAAAATTTCAAGAGAAAAAGAAAAGTAAAAGAAAAGTGTGAAGTAAAGGCCCCTCCCTCAAATCAAATTTGATCCTATTTATACACTTTCTATTTTCAGTCCTCAAGCAATTAGAGTGGGCCTTTTGGGTTTTTGAAGAAGTGGATCTGAGGTGCTTGGTGGCTTGGGTCAGGGTGCATGCTTGCTCCCAGTAGAGCGCTCTGTGCACTTTGTGAGCGCTACGTTCTTTTCCCTCAGCGTGCATCCCTCGTGCGCCTTTTTTCTTCATTAGCGCTCCCTTAATGAGCGCTACGCTCACTCATTGAGCGCTGGCTCTTTGGTGCTTCTTTGGTGCGCAATTCCCTTCCTTGGCGCTCCCTTACTGAGTGCTACGCTCACTCATTGAGCGCTGCACCTTACGTACGGACAACACAAGCTTGCCTCCTAATCTCAAAATCCACGAAAAAGGTAAATAAGTGAGTGTGGCGCTCACTTTAGAAGTGAACGTTAGGCATGTTTGCTCTTTGAGCATGGCATTCTCTAATTGCATGCAACGCTTCCCTTATTCTTCCTTTCTTTATTTCTTCACCTACAAGCAACCAAACAAGCAATGAAAAAATCACCAAAATCACAAGGTCTTTGCATCATTCATAAAATCAATTAATTCTAGCATAAACCCTATGATTTTGTGTAAAATAAATGATGTTTGATTGATTCAAAATAATCATGAAAATCCACTGCAATTACTTACTTATTGTGCAAGAAAGTGCATAAAACCTAATGAAACTAATGAAAAATGCTTGTGAAACTAGCATAAGATGAATTGTCATCACAACACCAAACTTAAATCTTGCTTGTCCCCAAGAAAGCACTAAACATGAGAAGAAATGAAATGAAACAGAGAAGCATGTATGTCCTTATTTAGCAGGTAATAAAATCTGGTTCATGAGGTTTTATGCAGACAAAATGCAGCTCAATTATTCTTAGCTTTCTGATATGAAATGTCCCTTTGAGGATTCACTAGAGTTGCTGCTATATTACCTTGTTCTTTTGTTGATCCCTTTTAGATTTTTCCTTCTTTCTTTTGCTTTAGAAATTTATTTCTTAATGGTGGCTCAATGTCAAGTGTTCCAGTAGCCTTTTGGCTCAATTTTTCTCAACACCTCTTCACTACAAACACTTGGCTCACAAATCTTCTTAGGAACATTGATGCCCAGCATCTCTTTAGGTTAATAAATGCTTTGTAACTAGGTTGCTCTTGATAATGGACTTTCGGTTGGTAATCCCAGATTAGTTAATCCAAGTTACCAAGTTTTAAAAGACTCCTCAGAACCTAATTGTCCAAGCCGATCCTAGTACAAGAAGCACCACAAGCATGTGTCCTAAGGTCCAAGCTATTGGTGTCTAGCCTTATTATTTGTTTCTTTCATTTTTGTTGCCAATTTTTGGCTTTTCTTTTCTTTTTCCTTCTTACTTTTCTTCATTTTCCAAGGATGTTCATTAATTGAAGGTTTCATAGCAGCAACTTAGTTCTCACTACAAAAGACATTCTATTCTGCAGCTTTTATTATTGAGCTTATCATTTAATCATGCAATTACCACCACTGAACTTTACTCTTACTCCTACCACATTAGACAATCACTTTCTTTTTAAACATTTTCTCTTATTGATGTAGAGGGAAACAAGGCATAATTTTTAGCAGATGAGTGATAACAAGCATACAAACTAGAACACTTAGCAGACATCTACATCTATACTTAATTGAACACTTCAGCAAGGTACACAAGAACCTCCAATTTATAATGCTTCACAGAAAAAGGGATTAAGTGTCAATACAACCTCTTGGGAATGTCTCCCAGCTTTCCTTCTGTCATCCTTATTTATCTCTGTTGTATCTTTTTTGGATGATGATGCAGATTCTTTCTAGAGGTTGAATGTTTTCCTACACCATCCTTGGAAGTTGCTTGTTTCCCAAGCCCTTAAGCAATTGGTTAGCATGCATGAATTGTTTGTAGGCTTTTGAACTTACTTTGGTGTGTGAACACCAAACTTAGTCCCTTGCCAATGCCTCTTATGCAACAAGTCAACCATATATGTGAAACCTTATGCCTTTGCTAAAGGTAGTAATACTAAAAACCAGAAGACAAACAATGGTTTAGTGATTTCCCTGATTGCTTGGAGCTAGTAACCATTTATGCAGATGGTTGAAATGTGTTTTTAAATGAAATTTTTAGTGGAACACCAAACTTAGCATCCTTTATTCACCCTTAAATTGTTTTGGTATGCAACACCAAACTTAGCTCCTTACAATACAGATAAATCTACTTAACCTTTTTATTGAAATAGTTAGGAAAAGAAAACTACCTCTGGTTGGGTTGCCTCCCAACAAGCGCTCTTTTAATGTCACTAGCTTGACATCCTTCATTCTTGCTCAACTTAATTCCTGAACCTCCTTCTCTTTGTCCCAAGTAATGCTTTGCCCTGTGACCGTTTGCTGTGAAGATGTCCTTTGTTGCTTCATCCATAAGTTCAAGGCTTCCATAAGGAAGAACCTTTGTCACCAAGTAGGGACCAGTCCATTTGGACTTGAGTTTGCCAGGAAAAACTTTGAGCTTGGAGTTATATAAGAGTACTTGCTGTCCTGGTTTGAACTCCTTCTTTGAGATCCTTGTGTCATGCCATCTCTTAGCCTTTTCCTTGTAAATCTTAGCATTTTCATAGGTTTCCAGTCTAAACTCATCCAACTCATTTAGTTGCAGTAGCCTCTTCTCTCCTGCTACTTGAGAATCAAGGTTGAGGAGTTTAGTGGCCTAAAAGGCTTTATGCTCAAGCTCTACAGGGAGGTGACAGGACTTTCCATATAATAACTGAAAAGGGGACTTTATAATAGGAGTTTTAAAGGCTGTCCTGTATGCCCAGAGAGCATCTTCTAATTTTCTGGCCCAATCCTTTCTTGTGTTCCCCACTGTTTTTTCCAAAATCCTCTTCAACTCCCTATTTGAAAGCTCTGCTTAGCCATTGGTCTGTGGGTGATATGGTGTGGCTACTTTATGCATTACTCTGTATTTGTGAAGTAGTTTCTCTATTTGTTTGTTACAAAAATGGCTACCAGCATCACTGACAAGATCCTTAGGCACTCCATATCTAGTAAAAATGTGCTTCTTAAGGAATTGAAGGACAATTTGTGCATCACATGTGGTTGTTGCTATGGCTTCCACCCAGTTTAAAACATACTCTACTGCCACAAGTATGTATTTGAAGGAGTATGAAGGTGGAAAGGGGCCCATAAAGTCTATACCCCAAAGATCAAAGAGTTCTACCTCCAGGATGTAGTTCTGAGGCATCTCATTCCTTCTTGTCAATCTTCCGGCTCTCTGGCACTCATTGCATAGATGAACGAACTCCCTGGCATCCTTGAAGATGGTTGGCCAGTAAACTCCACTTTGGAGTACCTTGGCAGCCGTCCTTTATGGTCCAAAGTGACCACCACAGGCTGAATTATGGCACTGCTACAGTATATCCTTCATTTCATTCTCAGGAACACATTTCCTAATCATCCCATCTAGACACCTCCTGAATAAGAATGGTTCATCCCACAAGAACTTCTTGGCTTCATTGAGCAGCTTCTTCACTTGTTGCTTGGTGAAATCTTGAGGGATCTTCCTTCCAATCTTATAGTTTGCAATATCTACAAACCAAGGGGCTTGTTGAATTTGTAAAATATGTTCATCTGGAAAGCTTTCGTTCACTGGATGGGAAGCTTCTTGATTTATTTCTTGTGGCAGCCTTGATAAATGATCAGCAACTTGATTTTCACTCCTTTTCCTATCCTTTATTTCAATGTCAAACTCTTGTAGAAGCAATATCCATCTGATAAGTCTTGGTTTGGCGTCCTATTTTGACATCAAATACTTAAGGGTAGCATGGTCAGTATAAACTACAACCTTAGATCCAATCAAGTATGATCTAAAATTATCAAATGCATAAACCACTGCCAATAATTCCTTCTCTGTTGTGGTGTAATTTTTCTGAGCTTCATTCAATACTTTGCTTGCATAATAAATGACATGGTGTAAATTGCCCTTCCTTTGTCCTAACATAGCACCAATTGCAAGGTCACTTGTATCACACATGAGTTCAAAAGGTAATTCCCAATCTGGGGGTGTGATGATTGGTGCTGTTGTGAGTTTGGTTTTTAAAGTTTCAAAGGCATGCTTACAGTTTTCATAAAAAACAAAAGGATTGTCAACCACTAGTAAATTGCTTAGTGATGAGCGGATAATTTATACGCTTTTTGGCATTGTTTTTAGTATGTTTTTAGTATATTTTAATTAGTTTTTATTATATTTTTATTAGTTTTTAATTAAAAATCACAATTCTAGACTTTACTATGAGTTTGTGTGTTTTTCTGTGATTTCAGGTATTTTCTGGCTGAAATTGAGGGACCTGAGTAAAAATCTGATTCAGAGGCTGAAAAAGGACTGCAGATGCTGTTGGATTCTGACCTCCCTGCACTCAAAGTGGATTTTCTGGAGCTACAGAAGCCCAATTGGCGCGCTCTCAATTGCATTGAAAAGTAGACATCCTGGGCTTTTTAGAAATATATAATAGTCCATATTTTACCCAAGATTTGATGGCCCAAACAGGCGTTCCAAGTCAGCTCAAGAATTCTGGCGTTTAACTCCAAAACTGGCACAAAAGCTGGAGTTAAACACCCAAACTGGCACAAAAGCTGGCGTTTAACTCCAAGAAAAGTCTCTACACAAAAATGCTTCAATGCTCAGCCCAAGCACACAC
>NC_029788.2:60552512-60557510 GCF_000816755.2 Arachis ipaensis
ATTTCAGGTATTTTCTGGCTGAAATTGAGGGACCTGAGTAAAAATCTGATTCAGAGGCTGAAAAAGGACTGCAGATGCTGTTGGATTCTGACCTCCCTGCACTCAAAGTGGATTTTCTGGAGCTACAGAAGCCCAATTGGCGCGCTCTCAATTGCATTGAAAAGTAGACATCCTGGGCTTTTTAGAAATATATAATAGTCCATATTTTACCCAAGATTTGATGGCCCAAACAGGCGTTCCAAGTCAGCTCAAGAATTCTGGCGTTTAACGCCGGAACTGGCACAAAAGCTGGAGTTAAATGCCCAAACTGGCACAAAAGCTGGCGTTTAACTCCAAGAAAAGTCTCTACACATGGAAACTTCAACGCTCAGCCCAAGTACACACCAAGTGGGCCCGGAAGAAGATTTCTGCATTAATTACTGACTTCTATAAACCCTAGGCTACTAGTTATCTACAAATAGGACCTTTTGCTATTGTATTTTCATCTTTTGATCATCCTAGAATCATGTTTTGATGATTGAACCCTCTTTGGGAGGCTGGCCATTCGGCCATGCCTAGACCTTTTGTTCTTATGTATTTTCAATGGTGGAGTTTCTACACACCATAGATTAAGGTGTGGACGCCTGCAGAAGCTCAGGAACTCATTGAAATGGTTGCAAATAACCAATTCATCTACACTTCTGAAAGGAATCCTGTAAATAATGGGACAACTCAGAAGAAGGGAGTTCTTGAGATTGATACTCTGAATGCCATATTTGCTCAGAACAAAATATTGACTCAACAAGTCAATATGATTTTTCATAGTTTTTCTAGAATGAAAGCAGCAACAGGCAGTACTAAGGAAGCTTCCTCTGAAGAAGAAACTTATGATCCTGAGAACCCAGCAATGGAGGAGGTGAATTTCATGGGAGAACCCTATGGAAACACCTATAATCCTTCATGGAGAAATCATCCAAATCTCTCATGGAAGGATCAACAGAGACCTCAACAAGGTTTCAACAATAATAATGGTGGAAAAAACAGGTTTAGCAATAGCAAACCTTTTCCATCATCTTCTCAGCAACAGACAGTGAATTCTAAGCAAAGCCACTCTGACTTAGCAACTATTGTCTCTGATCTAATCAAAACCACTCAAAGTTTCATGACTGAAACAAGGTCCTCCATTAGAAATTTGGAGGCACAAGTGGGTCAGCTGAGTAAGAAAATTACTGAACTCCCTCCTAGTACTCTCCCAAGCAATACAGAAGAGAATCCAAAAAGAGAATGCAAGGCCATAAATACGTCTCATATGGCCGAACCTGGAGAGGAGGAAGAGGCAGTGATCTCCACTGAGGAAGACCTCAATGGACGTCCACTAACCTCCATGGAGTTCCCTAATGAGGAACCATGGGAATCCGAGGCTCAGACTGAGACCATAGAGATTCCATTAAATTTACTTTTGCCATTCATGAGTTCTGATAAGTATTCTTCCTCTGAAGAGGATGAAGATGTTACTGAAGAGCAAGTTGCTAAGTACCTTGGAGCAATCATAAAGCTAAATGCCAGGTTGTTTGGTAATGAGACTTGGGAGGATGAACCTCCATTGCTCATCAAAGAACTGGATGACTTGACTAGGCAGAAATTACCTCTGAAGAGACAAGACCCTGGAAAATTACCTCCATAGGCACCATGACCTTTGAGAAGGCTCTGTGTGACCTAGGGTCAAGTATAAACCTTATGCCTCTCTCTGTAATGGAGAAGCTAGGGATCATTGAGGTACAAGCTGTAAGAATCTCACTGGAGATGGAATACAAATCAAAGAAACAGGCTTATGGACTTGTAGAGGATGTCTTGGTATAGGTTGAAGGCCACTACATCCCTGCTGACTTTATAATCCTAGAGACTGGGAAGTGTATGGATGAATCCATCATCCTTGGCAGACCCTTCCTAGCCACAGCAAAAGCTGTGATTGATGTTGACAGAGGAGAATTGATCATTCAAGTGAATGGAGACTCCCTTGTGTTTAAAGCTCAAGGATATCCCTCTGTCACCATGGAGAGGAAGCATGAAGAGCTTCTCTAAATACAGAGTCAAACAGAGCCCCCACAGTCAAACTCTAAGTTTGGTGTTGGGAGGCCACAACCAAACTTTAAGTTTGGTGTTGAACCCCCACATTCAAACTCTAAGTTTGGTGTTGGAAGGTTCCAACATTGCTCTGAACATCTGTGAGGCTCCATGAGAGCCACTGTCAAGCTATTGACATTAAAGAAGCGCTTGTTGGGAGGCAACCCAATTTTATTTTACTTATCTATGTTAAATTTCTATTTTCTTTGTTATTTTATGTTTTCTGTAGGTTGATGATCATGTGAAGTCACAAAAACAATTAAAAAAGCAAAAACAGAGGGAAAAATAGAATGAAAAACAGAACACCCTGGAGGAGAAACTTACTGGCGTTTAAACGCCAGTAAGGGTAGCAGAATGGGCGTTAAACGCCCAGTCTGGCATCATTCTGGGCGTTTAATGCCATAAATGGGGACCAGACTGGCGTTTAACGCCAGGAATGGGCAAGAAGCTGGCGTTAAACGCCAGAAATGGGCAGCATCCTGGCTTTTAACGCCAGGATTGGCAGCAAGGGGCGTTTTACACACCACATGGTGTAGGGATGAGAAATCCTTGACACCTCAGGATCTGTGGACCCCACAGGATCCCCACCTACCCCACCTCTCTCTCTCTTCTTCACCCATTCACCAATTACCTCAATACCTCTTCCCCCAAAACCCCTCACCTATCAAATCCCACCATTCTCTTCACCACTCACATCCATCCTTCATAAAACCCCACCTACCTCACCATTCAAATTCAAACCACTTTACCACCCAAACCCGTCCATAATGGCCGAACCATACCCCCCCTCCATGATGACAAGTCATCTTAGCCTAGTTTCACTAGTCTTTTTCTTTTGTTTTCAATTGATTTTATGCACTTTCTTGAGCCATAAGTAAGCCAATTGAGTAGAATTTCATGTTTTCTTTGATTCAATCAACCATGGAAGAATTAATGCAATTTCATGAGATTTTGTGCTATAATTGTCATATACTATGAAAGAATAACAATCTCATGATTTTGAGCATAGCTTTGATATGTTTGGTTGATTGATGATAGGGAAAAAGAGCTTTGAAGAAGGTTGAAGAAAGAAGGAATAGCTAGGAGCAAGAGAGAACAAAAAGCTTGAGCCAAAGTTTGCCTCAAACTTTAGCTCAAACTTTTGGAAAAGTTGAAATCTCCCTGGAAGAAGAAAAAGCTTGTGCCAACGTTTGCCTCAAGCTTTTTGGCAAACGTTGGCACTACACACCAACACCCTGGAGGAGAAAAGCTTGCGCCAACATTTGCCTCAAACTTTTTGGCAAACGTTAGCACCACACACCAACACCCTGGAGGAGAAAAGCTTGCGCCAACGTTTGCCTCAAGCTTTTTGGCAAACGTTGGCACCACCATCAACACACCCAGGAGAGCAAAAGTTTGCGCCAACGTTTGCCTCAAACTTTTTGGCAAACGTTGGCGCCACAAGGCATACAAGAAGGCTCAACGTTTGGCTCAAAGTTTGACCTCAAACTTTAGCCCAAACGTTGGTAGCAGCAAAAGGGGGCAACTGATATGAAAAGCTTGAGCCAAAGTTTGCCTCAAACTTTGACTCAAGCTTTTATGATTCATGGCCCGGTTCACAATGGGTTTCTCTCCAAATCCAAGAGCAATCAACAGAGGCTTTTATCAACCCAATTCCATCAAGAGCAAAGGCCCAATTCAAGGCTTGAAGACCATTTGAAGAAAGTGTATAAATAGCTTAGGATTTAAGTTTTCAGGGAGCTTTCCTTTTAATTTGGCTGAGTAGTTTTGGAGAGCTTTTGGTTAGGAGATATTTGGAGATTCTGAGTCTTGGGGAAGGAGAATTGAATTCTTTTCCTCTTAGTTGTCTTGCTTTCAATTTCATTTCCAATTTGTCTTGGATCTTGGGTTGGAGAATTGAAAGAATTCTGTTTCAATCTCATCTTGAGATCTCTCTGTTTTATTTACTGCATAATTGAATTTCAATTTCTGTTCATTACCTCTTCTTCTACTCATTCTGCAATTTACTTTTCTTTATTTCTTGTAATTGAATTCTACATTTGGATCTAGGAAGGCATTGAGATCTAGACTCGGTTATCTAGTCTCTTGGGTCCTAAGATCTGGAGTTTTCATTTTAAATTTTCTGTTTAATGTTTTTCAAGTTCATTTACATTTCCGTTTTAGATCCGGTTCAATTCAATTCTTCTTCTACTTTTCAGTTTAGTGCAATTTACTCTTCCTTGTTTAAATTCTGCAAACCCACTTCCCAATTCCCTTTATAATTCAAGTAATTTACATTTCTTGCACTTTAAGATTTAGCCATTTACATTTCTTGCAATCTAAGTTTCTGCAATTTACATTACTTGTTCTTTAAGATTCAGCTTATTTACTTTCTTTGCTCTTTAATTTTCTGCAATCTACCCCTCTCCCTTTACATTTCAAGCAATTTAGTTTCTGCAATCACAAATCACCCAACCAATACTTGATTCGCTTGACTAAATCAACCACTAAACTAAAATTGCTCAATCCTTCAATCCCTGTGGGATCGACCTCACTCCCGTGAGTTATTATTACTTGATGCGACCCAGTATAATTGCCGGTGAGATTTGCGTGTTTGGAATTCGTTTTCCGAAAATACTCATCAAGTTTTTGGCGCTGTTGTCGGGGATTGAATTAGATTGACAATGATTAAGTAAGGTGGTGGTCTAGATTAAGCACTTTTTCTTTATTTTTACTAAGCACATTAACTGTTTGACACATTGTGTCACCTAACCCTCTAACCACATTCTGGCACTAGAATGTCCATGATTCATTTGGTTTGTTTCTGATTTTTGCAAGTCATGGAGGCTGAGGTGCATGAAGAGAGAGTGAGCAACAATGCTAAACCTGCAAGAAGGGTGTTAGCTTCTTACACTA
>NC_029788.2:60557944-60561582 GCF_000816755.2 Arachis ipaensis
CTCAACGTTTGGCTCAAAGTTTGACCTCAAACTTTAGCCCAAACGTTGGTAGCAGCAAAAGGGGGCAACTGATATGAAAAGCTTGAGCCAAAGTTTGCCTCAAACTTTGACTCAAGCTTTTATGATTCATGGCCCGGTTCACAATGGGTTTCTCTCCAAATCCAAGAGCAATCAACAGAGGCTTTTATCAACCCAATTCCATCAAGAGCAAAGGCCCAATTCAAGGCTTGAAGACCATTTGAAGAAAGTGTATAAATAGCTTAGGATTTAAGTTTTCAGGGAGCTTTCCTTTTAATTTGGCTGAGTAGTTTTGGAGAGCTTTTGGTTAGGAGATATTTGGAGATTCTGAGTCTTGGGGAAGGAGAATTGAATTCTTTTCCTCTTAGTTGTCTTGCTTTCAATTTCATTTCCAATTTGTCTTGGATCTTGGGTTGGAGAATTGAAAGAATTCTGTTTCAATCTCATCTTGAGATCTCTCTGTTTTATTTACTGCATAATTGAATTTCAATTTCTGTTCATTACCTCTTCTTCTACTCATTCTGCAATTTACTTTTCTTTATTTCTTGTAATTGAATTCTACATTTGGATCTAGGAAGGCATTGAGATCTAGACTCGGTTATCTAGTCTCTTGGGTCCTAAGATCTGGAGTTTTCATTTTAAATTTTCTGTTTAATGTTTTTCAAGTTCATTTACATTTCCGTTTTAGATCCGGTTCAATTCAATTCTTCTTCTACTTTTCAGTTTAGTGCAATTTACTCTTCCTTGTTTAAATTCTGCAAACCCACTTCCCAATTCCCTTTATAATTCAAGTAATTTACATTTCTTGCACTTTAAGATTTAGCCATTTACATTTCTTGCAATCTAAGTTTCTGCAATTTACATTACTTGTTCTTTAAGATTCAGCTTATTTACTTTCTTTGCTCTTTAATTTTCTGCAATCTACCCCTCTCCCTTTACATTTCAAGCAATTTAGTTTCTGCAATCACAAATCACCCAACCAATACTTGATTCGCTTGACTAAATCAACCACTAAACTAAAATTGCTCAATCCTTCAATCCCTGTGGGATCGACCTCACTCCCGTGAGTTATTATTACTTGATGCGACCCAGTATAATTGCCGGTGAGATTTGCGTGTTTGGAATTCGTTTTCCGAAAATACTCATCAAGTTTTTGGCGCTGTTGTCGGGGATTGAATTAGATTGACAATGATTAAGTAAGGTGGTGGTCTAGATTAAGCACTTTTTCTTTATTTTTACTAAGCACATTAACTGTTTGACACATTGTGTCACCTAACCCTCTAACCACATTCTGGCACTAGAATGTCCATGATTCATTTGGTTTGTTTCTGATTTTTGCAAGTCATGGAGGCTGAGGTGCATGAAGAGAGAGTGAGCAACAATGCTAAACCTGCAAGAAGGGTGTTAGCTTCTTACACTATCCCCAATCCCAAACATTATGGGAGCAGCATCCTCACCCCCAAATGTTCAGGCAAACAATTTTGAGTTGAAGCCTCAACTAATTACCTTGGTGCAGAATAATTGTGCTTATGGAGGTGGCCCTCTTGAAGAGCCCAACCAACATTTGTCTGTTTTCCTAAGGATTTGTGAAACGGTCAAGACAAATGGGGTTCATCCTGACATTTACAAATTACTTCTATTCCCATTTTCTTTGAGGGGCAATGCTACTCAATGGCTGGAAACCTTTCCCAAAGAGAGCATCAACAATTGGGATGAATTGGTGAGCAAATTCCTAGCCAAGTTCTACCCACCTCAGAGGGTCATCAAGCTGAAAACAGAGGTGCAAATATTCATTCAAATAGATGGAGAGTCACTGTATCGCAGTGTGTATGCATAAGATCCTCTTGGAGGACATTTCCAAACCAGTGGTTCAACCTCAAAGAAGGCTAAATCCCACAATGAAGGAAGTTGTCCAGAAGGAAGTAATGAAGTTGTGGAATGCAGGGATAATCTTCCCAATATCTGACAGCTCATGGGTGAGCCCGGTTCAAGTTGTACCAAAGAAAGGAGGAATGACGGTCATCACTAATGAGAAGAATCAGTTGATCCCTACTAGAACAATGACTGGGTGGAGAATGTGCATAGACTATAGAAGATTGAATGATGCCACAAGGAAAGATCATTTCCCTCTCCCATTTATTGATCAGATGCTGGAAAGATTGGCCGGCCATGCCTATTATTGCTTTTTGGACAGGTATTCTGGGTACAATCAAATCGTGGTAGATCCCAAGGACCAAGAGAAGACTGCCTTCACATGTCCATTTGGAGTTTTTGCATACAGAAGGATGCCATTTGGGCTATGCAACGCCCCAGCCACATTTCAGAGGTGTATGCTTTCCATTTTCTCTGATATGGTTGAAAAAATATGGAGTAATCCATAAAGTAGCCACACCTTACGACCCTCAGACTAATGGCCAGGCTGAACTAGCAAATACGGAATTAAAGAAGATCCTAGAGAAAACGGTGGGAAGCACAAGAAAAGATTGGGCTAGGAAGCTAGAAGATGCATTATGGGCATATAGGACAGCTTTCAAAACTCCTATTAGCAAGTCACCCTTTCAGCTATTGTATGGCAAATCTTGCCACCTCCCTGTAGAGCTTGAACACAGAGCTTTTTGGGCCACTAAACTCCTCAACCTTGATTCCCAAGCTGCAGGAGAGAAAAGGTTGTTACAACTAAATGAGTTAGATGAATTCAGGCTAGAAGCCTATGAGAGTGCTAAGATATACAAGGAAAGAGCTAAGAGGTGGCATGATAAGAAGATCACAAAGAAGGAGTTCAAGCCAGGACAGCAAGTGCTCCTGTATAACTCAAGGCTTAAGATCTTCCCTGGCAAACTTAAGTCTAAGTGGACTGGCCCATACTTGGTGACAAAGGTTTTTCCTTATGGGAGTATTGAATTGCTAGGTCAAGAAATAATGGTCACAGAGCAAAGCTGTACTTGGGAGGACAATGGGATAAGGAAAAAGAGGTTCAGAGCCTACAGCCTTCTTGAAAAGAATTGAAGGATGTCAAGCTAGTGACATTAAAAGAGCGCTTGTTGGGAGGCAACCCAACCAGAGGTAGTTTTCTTTTCATAGCCTTTTCAATAAAAATGTTGAATATTTGGTATGCATTGCAAGGAGCTAAGTTTGGTGTTACACACCAAAACAATTTAAAGGAGAATGAAGAATTATAAGTTTGGTGTTCCACCAAAACATCATTTAAAAACATATTCTCACTTCTTGCACAATACTAGCTCCAAGCAATCAAATAGATTATTCAATTACTTAATTTCTCTCTAGTTTTAACTTCATAACCTTTAGCAAGAACACAAGATTTTACATATAGTTGACCTGTTGCATCAGAGGAAGTGGCAAGGAACTAAGTTTGGTGTTCCCACACCAAATTAAATCCAAAAGCCGCACTCAATTCATGCATACTAACCAGTCACCTAAGGGCTTGAGAAGCAAGCAACTTTTGAGAATTATGCAGGGAACTAACCACCAATTGAAGACATAATGCACCATGACTCAAAAGGGGATCAACAAAAAGAAGGACAAAAGAACTACAAACCAATAGGTTGTATCTATACTTAACTTCAGCTGTTGAGAGATGCTATGATTTATATCTTGCTAAA
>NC_029788.2:60562433-60622133 GCF_000816755.2 Arachis ipaensis
AAAAAAAGAAGTAAAGCTAGACACCAATAGCTTGAACCTTAGAATATATGCCTGTGGTGTCTTTGTACTAGGATCTGCTTGGATTATTAAGTTCTTTGGAGTGCATCAACACTTGGTTACTTGGGTTAACTAACCCAGGATCATCAGCTGAAAGTCCACTAGCAAGAGCAACCTAACTACAAGGCATTTAGTAAACCAAAGAGGTGCTGGGCATCAATGTTTTAAGAAGGAATGTGAGCCAAGTGTCTATAGTGAATAATGTGTCAAGTATAAAGAAAGAAAAGAACTTGTTACACATGACACTGAACTAAAGCTTAGAGAGAAAAATAATAGTCAAGGACAAAGGAATAATGAGAGGTCATAGCAGTGTGTTGCTTGATGCTTGAAGGAGACTTTCTAGGCCTAAAAGTCAATAAGAAGTGAGTGTTTACATATCCACATAAAACCCCATGAACTACCAATAATACTCTGCTAGCATGAACATCCTCTTCCATTTCATTCTTTCTTCTCAATAATTCTTTTCTTGTTTGGGGACAAGCAAGCTTTAAGTTTGGTGTTGTGATGACAAGTCATCTTAGCCTAGTTTCACTAGTCTTTTACTTTTGTTTTCAATTGATTTTATGCACTTTCTTGAGCCATAAGTAAGCCAATTGAGTAGAATTTCATGTTTCCTTTGATTCAATCAACCATGGAAGAATTAATGCAATTTCATGAGATTTTGTGCTATAATTGTCATATACTATGAAAGAATAACAATCTCATGATTTTGAGCATAGCTTTGATATGTTTGGTTGATTGATGATAGGGGAAAAGAGCTTTGAAGAAGGTTGAAGAAAGAAGGAACGGCTAGGAGCAAGAGAGAAAAAAAGCTTGAGCCAAAGTTTGCCTCAAACTTTAGCTCAAACTTTTGGAAAAGTTGAAATCTCCCTGGAAGAAGCAAAAGCTTGTGCCAACGTTTGCCTCATGTTTTTTGGCAAACGTTGGCACTACACACCAACACCCTGGAGGAGAAAAGCTTGCGCCAACATTTGCCTCAAACTTTTTGGCAAACGTTGGCACCACACACCAACACCCTGGAGGAGAAAAGCTTGCGCCAACATTTGCCTCAAGCTTTTTGGCAAACGTTGGCGCCACCATCAACACACCCAGGAGAGCAAAAGTTTGCGCCAACGTTTGCCTCAAACGTTTTGGCAAACGTTGGCGCCACAAGGCATACAAGAAGGCTCAACGTTTGGCTCAAAGTTTGACCTCAAACTTTAGGCCAAACGTTGGTAGCAGCAAAAGGGGGCAGCTGATATGAAAAGCTTGAGCCAAAGTTTGCCTCAAACTTTGACTCAAGCTTTTATGATTCATGGCCCGGTTCACAATGGGTTTCTCTCCAACTCCAAGAGCAATCAACAGAGGCTTTTATCAACCCAATTCCATCAAGAGCAAAGGCCCAATTCAAGGCTTGAAGACTATTTGAAGAAAGTGTATAAATAGCTTAGGATTTAAGTTTTCAGGGAGCTTTCCTTTTAATTTGGCTGAGTAGTTTTGGAGAGCTTTTGGTTAGGAGATATTTGGAGATTCTGAGTCTTGGGGAAGGAGAATTGAATTCTTTTCCTCTTAGTTGTCTTGCTTTCAATTTCATTTACAATTTGTCTTGGATCTTGGGTTGGAGAATTGAAGGAATTCTGTTTCAATCTCATCCTGAGATCTCTCTGTTTTATTTACTGCATAATTGAATTTCAATTTCTCTTCATTGCCTCTTCTTCTACTCATTCTGCAATTTACTTTTCTTTATTTCTTGCAATTGAATTCAACATTTGGATCTAGGAAGGCATTGAGATCTAGACTCGGTTATCTAGTCTCTTGGGTCCTGAGATCTGGAGTTTTCATTTTAAATTCTCTGTTTAATGTTTTTCAAGTTCATTTACATTTCCGTTTTAGATCCGGTTCAATTCAATTCTTCTTCTACTTTTCAGTTTAGTGCAATTTACTCTTCCTTGTTTAAATTCTGCAAACCCACTTCCCAATTCCCTTTATAATTCAAGTAATTTACATTTCTTGCACTTTAAGATTCAGCCATTTAGATTTCTTGCAATCTAAGTTTCTGCAATTTACATTACTTGTTCTTTAATATTCAGCTTATTTACTTTCTTTGCTCTTTAATTTTCTGCAATCTACCCCTCTCCCTTTACATTTTAAGCAATTTAGTTTTTGCAATCACAAATCACCCAACCAATACTTGATTCGCTTGACTAAATCAACCACTAAACTAAAATTACTCAATCCTTCAATCCCTGTGGGATCGACCTCACTCCCGTGAGTTATTATTACTTGATGCGACCCGGTATACTTGCCGGTGAGATTTGGGTGTTTGGAATTCGTTTTCCGAAAATACTCATCACTCCACTCCTATATAAACCCATCTTCACTCCTTCATTTTCACACAACATACACACTACCTATCCCCCTTGGCCGAAACACAAAGCCCCTTCCATCTCCTCTATTTCTTCTTCTTCTACTCTCTTCTTTCTTCTACTCTCTTCTTTCTTCTTTTGCTCGAGGACGAGCAACCTTCTAAGTTTGATGTGGTAAAAGCTAAAGCTTTTTTTGTTTTTTCGTAACCATTAATGGCACCAAAGGCCGGAGAAACCTCTAGAAAGAGGAAAGGGAAGGCAAAAGCTTCCACCTCCGAGTCATGGAAGATGGAGAGATTCCTCTCAAGGGTGCATCAAGACCACTTCTATGAAGTTGTGGACAAGAAGAAGGTGATCCCCGAGGTCCCTTTTAAGCTCAAAAAAGGCGAATATCCGGAGATCCGACATGAGATTCGAAGAAGAGGTTGGGAAGTTCTTACCAACCCCATTCAACAAGTCGGAATCTTAATGGTTCAAGAGTTCTATGCCAATGCATGGATCACCAAGAACCACGATCAAAGTGTGAACCCGGACCCTAAGAATTGGCTTACAATGGTCCGAGGGAAATACTTAGACTTTAGTCTGGAAAATGTAAGGTTGGCATTCAATTTGCCTATGATGCAAGGAGATGCACACCTATACACTAGAAGGGTCAACTTTGATCAAAGGTTGGACCAAGTCCTCATGGACATCTTTGAAGAAGGCGCTCAATGGAAGAGAGATTCAAGAGGGAAGCCGGTTCAACTAAGAAGGCATGACCTCAAGCCCGTGCCTAGGGGATGGTTGGAGTTCATCCAACGCTCAATCATTCCTACCAGCAACCGATCTGAAGTTACTATAGACCGGGCTATCATAATTCATAGCATCATGATTAGAGAGGAAGTAGAAGTTCATGAGGTTATATCCCAATAACTCTACAAGGTAGCGAACAAGTCCTCTACTGTGGCAAGGTTAGCCTTCCCTCATCTCATTTGTCACCTCTGCAATTTAGCTGGAATTGACATAGAGGAAGACATCCTCATTGATGAGGACAAGCCCATCACTAAGAAAAGAATGGAGCAAACAAGAGATCCCACTTATAGACAAGAGCATGAGGAAACTCCTCATCATGAAATCCCTGAGATACCTCAAGGGATGCATTTTCCTCCACAAAACTATTGGGAGCAAATCAACACCTCCCTAGGAGAATTAAGTTCCAACATGGGACAACTAAGGGTGGAGCACCAAGAACATTCCATCCTCCTCTATGAAATTAGAGAAGACCAAAGAACCATGAGAGAGGAACAACAAAGGCAAAGAAGAGACATTGAGGAGCTCAAGCACTCCATAAGATCTTCAAGAGGAAGAACAAGCCGTCATCACTAAGGTGGACCCGTTCTTTAATTTCCTTGTTCTTTATTTTCTGTTTTTTTCGAAAATTGTGCTTTATGTTTATTTATGTTTGTGTCTTTATTACATGATCATTAGTGTCTAAGTGTCTATGCCTTAAAGCTATGAAAATGAATCCATCACCTCTCTTAAATAAAAAATGTTTTTAATTGAAAAAGAAAAAGAAGTGCATGAATTTCAAATTTTAAAACAGTTTAATTATTTTGATGTGGTGGCAATACTATTGTTTTTCTGAATGAATGCTTGAACAGTGCATATTTTTGAATTTGATTGTTTATGAATGTTAAAATTGTTGGCTCTTGAAAGAATGATGGGAAAAGGAGAAATATTATCTGATGATCTGAAAAATCATAAAATTGATTCTTGAAGCAAGAAAAAGCAGTGAAAAGCTTGCACAAAAAAAAGAGAGAAAAGCAAGCAGAAAAAGCCAATACCCCTTTAAACCAAAAGGCAAGGGTGATAAAAAGGATCCAAGGCTTTGAGCATCAGTGGATAGGAGGGCGCACAGGAATAAAATCCTGGCCTAAGCGGCTAAACCAAGCTGTCACTAACCATGTGCTTGTGGCGTGAAGGTGTCAAGTGAAAACTTGAGACTGAGCGGTTAAAGTCGAGGTCCAAAGCAAAAAGAAGAGTGTGCTTAAAAACCCTGGACACCTCTAATTGGGGACTCTAGCAAAGCTGAGTCACAATCTGAAAAGGTTCACCCAGTTATGTGTCTGTGGCATTTATGTATTCGGTGGTAATACTGGAAAACAAAGTGCTTAGGGCCACGGCCAAGACTCATAAAGTAGCTGTGTTCAAGAATCAACATACTTAACTAGGAGAATCAATAACACTATCTGGATTCTGAGTTCCTATAGATGCCAATCATTCTGAACTTCAAGGAATAAAGCGAGATGCCAAAACTGTTGAGAAGCAAAAAGCTAAAAGCCCCGCTCATCTAATTAATACTGATCTTCATAGATGTTTTTGGAATTCATTGTATATTCTCTTCTTTTTATCCTATTTTATTTTCAGTTTCTTGGGGACAAGAAACAATTTAAGTTTGGTGTTGTGATGAGCGGATAATTTATACGCTGTTTGGCATTATTTTTAGTATGTTTTTAGTATATTTTAATTAGTTTTTATTATATTTTTATTAGTTTTTAATTAAAAATCACAATTCTGGACTTTAATATGAGTTTGTGGGTTTTTCTGTAATTTCAGGTATTTTCTGGCTGAAATTGAGGGACCTGAGCAAAAATCTGATTCAAAGGCTGAAAAATGACTGCAGATGCTGTTGGATTCTGACCTTCCTGCACTCAAAGTAAATTTTCTGGAGCTACAGAAACCTAATTGGCGCGCTCTCAACTGCGTTGGAAAGTAGACATCCTGGGCTTTCCAGCAATATATAATAGTTCATACTTTTCCCGCGATTTGATGGCCCAAACAGGCGTTTAAAGTCAGCTCAAGAATTCTGGCGTTTAACGCCGGAACTGGCACAAAAGCTGGAGTTAAACGCCCAAACTGGCACAAAAGCTGGCGTTTAACTCCAAGAAAAGTCTCTACACATGGAAGCTTCAATTCTCAGCCCAAGCACACACCAAGTGGGCTCGGAAGAAGATTTCTGCATTAATTACTGATTTCTGTAAACCCTAGGCTACTAGTTATCTATAAATAGGACCTTTTGCTATTATATTTTCATCTTTTGATCATCCTGGAATCATGTTTTGATGATTGAACCCTCTTTGAGAGGCTGGCCATTTGGCCATGCATAGACCTTTTGTTCTTATGTATTTTCAACGGTGGAGTTTCTACACACCATAGATTAAGGTATGGAGCTCTACTGTTCTTCATGAATTAATACAAAGTACTATTGTTTTTCTATTCAACTCAAGTCTATTTCTTCTCTAAGATGTTCATTCGCACCCAAGAACATGATGAATGTGATGATTATGTGACACTCATCACCATTCTCACCTATGAATGCGTGACTGACAACCACTTCCGTTCTACATGAACAAGCTTGAATGCATATCTCTTGGGTTTCTGATCTAAGATTGGAACCTTTGTGGTATAGGCTAGAATTATTGGCGGCCATTCCTGAGATCCGAAACGTCTAAACCTTGTCTGTGGTATTTTGAGTAGGATCTGGGAAGGGATGACTGTGACGAGCTTCAAACTCGCGATTGTTGGGCGTGTGACAGAGGCAAAAGGATCAATGGATCCTATTCCAACATGATCGAGAACCGACAGATGATTAGCCGTGTGGTGACAGCGCATTTGAAACGTTTTCACTGAGAGGACGGGAAGTAGCCATTGACAACGGTGATACCCAACATAAAGCTTACCATGCAAAGGAGTATGAATGATTGGAAGAAGGCAATAGGAAAGCAAAGGTTCAGGAGGAACAAAGCATCTTCATACGCTTATCTGAAATTCCAACCACAGAATTACATGAGTATCTCTATCTTTATTTTATGTTTTATTTATCTTTTAATTATCAATTCTTCATCACCATCTGAATTCGCCTGACTGAGATTTACAAGGTGACCATAGCTTGCTTCAAGCCGACAGTCTCCGTGGGATCGACCCTTACTCACGTAAGGTATTACTTGGACGACCCAGTGCACTTGCTGGTTAGTTATGCGGAATTGTGACAAAGTGTGATTCATGTTCAAGAGCTCCAAGTCCTTTTGGCGCCATTGTTGATGATCACAATTTCGTGCACCACTTAGTGATTTAGCTATTTTAGAAAAATCCTTGATGAATCTCTTATAGAATCCGGCATGCCCTAGGAAACTTCTAACAGCTCTCACATTAGCAGGCAAAGGAAGTTTCTCTATGACTTCTACTTTTGCCTTGTCAACTTCTATCCATTTTCTTGAAACTTTGTGACCAAAAACAATTCCTTCGGGCACCATAAAATGGCGTTTTTCCTAATTTAAAACCAAATTAGTTTCTTGGTACCGTTTCAAGACTAGGGTAAGATGATGCAAGCAAGCATTGAAAGTGTCACCAAAAACAGAGAAGTCATCCATAAAAACTTCAATAACCTTTTCTACCATATCTGAGAAGATTGATAGCATGCATCTCTGGAAGGTGGCTGGGGCATTACACAACCCGAATGGCATTCTTCTATATGCAAAGACTCCAAAGGAACAGGTGAATGAGGTTTTCTCCTGATCCATAGGGTCCACCACTATTTGATTATAGCCAGAATATCCATCAAGGAAGCAGTAATAGGCATGGCCGGCCAATCTTTCAAGCATTTGGTCAATGAAGGGGAGGGGGAAGTGGTCTTTTCCTGTGGCATCATTCAACCTTTTATAATCAATACACATCCTCCATCCTGTCACTGTTCTTGTGGGGATGAGCTCATTCTTCTCATTAGTAATGACAGTCATCCCACCTTTCTTTGGCACCACTTGAACTGGGCTCACCCATGAGCTATCAGAAATAGGATAGATAATCCCAGCATTTCAGAGCTTCATCACTTCCTTCTGGACAACTTCTTTCATTGTGGGGTTTAGTCTTCTCTGAGGTTGCACAACCGGTTTAGATTCTTCCTCCAAGAGTATCTTGTGCATACATAAGGCAGGACTTATGCCCTTCAGGTCATCAATGGTCTATCCTAGTGGTGCGCAGAAATTGTGATTACACTTTGATTATGTAAAATTCATCACTCTTTCTTTCCCTGGTAATGGCGCAAAAAACATGATGCCAATACCATGGTTCACAACTTCGCACAACTAACCAGCAAGTGCACTGGGTCGTCTAAGTAATACCTTACGTGAGTAAGGGTCGAATCCCACGGAGATTGTTGGTATGAAGCAAGCTCTGGTCACCTTGCAAATCTCAGTCAGGTAGGGTTAAATGTGATTGGATTAGATAATTAAAAGATAAATAATAAAGGATAGAAATACTTATGTAATTCATTGGTGAGAATTTCAGATAAGCGGATAGAGATGCTTTTTGTTCCTCTGAACCTTTGCTTTCCTGCTGCCTTCATCCAATCAGTCTTACTCCTTTCCATGGCTGGCTTTATGTGATACATCACCATTGTCAATGGCTACTTTCGGTCTTCTCTCGGGAAAATGATCCAAATGCCCTGTCACGGCACGGCTAATCGTCTGGAGGCATCACCCTTGTCAATGGTTTCACCTTATCCTCTCAGTGAAAATGATCAACGCACCCTGTCACAGCACGGCTATTCATCTGTCGGTTCTCGATCATGCTGGAATAGGATTTACTATCCTTTTGCGTCTGTCACTAACGCCCAGCACTCGCGAGTTTGAAGCTCGTCACAGTCATCTAATCATTGAATCCTACTCGGAATATCACAGACAAGGTTTAGACCTTCCGGATTCTCTTGAATGCCGCCATCATTCTAGCTTATACCACGAAGATTCTGATTAAGAGATCTAAGAGATACTCATTCAATTCTAATGTAGAACGGAGGTGGTTGTCAGGCACGCGTTCATAGGGAATGATGATGATTGTCACATTCATCACATTCAGGTTGAAGTGCGAATGAATATCTTAGAAGCGAAATAAGATGAATTGAATAGAAAACAGTAGTACTTTGCATTAATCTTTGAGGAACAGCAGAGCTCCACACCTTAATCTATGGAGTGTAGAAACTCTACCATTAAATATACATAAGTGAAAGGTCCAGGCATGGCCGAATGGCCAGCCCCTCTGATCTAAGAACCAGGTGTCCAAAGATATCTAATACAATAGTAAAAGGTCCTATTTATAATAAACAAGCTACTAGGGTTTACAGAAGTAAGTAATTGATGCATAAATCCACTTCTGGGGCCCACTTGGTGTGTGCTTGGGCTGAGCTTGAGTGTTACACGTGTAGAGGTCATTCCTGGAGTTGAACGCCAGTTTTGGTGCCAGTTTGGGCATTGAACTCCACTTTGCAACTTGTTTCTGGCGCTGGACGCCAGAATTGGGCAGAGAGCTGGCGTTGAACGCCAGTTTACGTCTTCTAAACTTGGGCAAAGTATAAACTATTATACATTTCTGGAAAGCTCTGGATGTCTACTTTCCAACGCAATTAGAAGCGTGTCATTTCGAGTTCTGTAGCTCCAGAAAATCCACTTTGAGTGCAGGGAGGTTAGAATCCAACAGCATCAGCAGTCCTTCTTCAACCTCTGAATCTGATTTTTGCTCATGTCCCTCATTTTCAGCCAGAAAATACCTGAAATCACAGAAAAACACACAAACTCATAGTAAAGTCCAGAAATGTGAATTTAACATAAAAACTAATGAAAACATCCCTAAAAGTAACTAGATCCTACTAAAAACATACTAAAAACAATGTCAAAAAGCGTATAAATTATCCACTCATCACAACACCAAACTTAAATTGTTGCTTGTCCCCAAGCAACTGAAAATCAAATATGATAAAAAGAAGAGAATATACTATTAATTCCAAACTATCAAAGAAACATAGCTTCAATCATATGAGCAGGACTTATAGCTTTTTGCCTCTTGAATAGTTTTGGCATCTCACTTTATCCATTGAAGTTCAGAATGATTGGCATCTATAGGAACTCAGAGTTTAGATAGTGTTATTGACTCTCCTAGTTCAGTATGATGATTCTTGAACACAGCTTCTTTATGAGTGATGACATATTTTGGAGGAAACATAAATCTCTCCCAAAATACCCAAAACTAACCGGCAAGTGTACCGGGTCGTATCAAGTAATAAAAACTCACGGGAGTGAGGTCGATCCCACAAGGATTGAAGGATTGAGCAATTTTAGCTTAGTGGTTAACCCGAAAACTATTATGAAAATTCCAAAAGGAAAGCTCCCCGAAAACTATTATGAAAATTCCAAAAGGAAAGCTCCCTTAAAACTTGAATTCTATCCTATTTATACACTTTCCAAAATGATCTTCAAGCCTTGAGTTGGGCCTTTGTTCTTGGTGGAATTGGGTTGAAAGAGGCCTTGGTTGATTGCTCTTGAAGTTTGAAGAAGAACCGAAGTGAACCAATTGAACCGGTTTTGAAGTTAGCCAAAGTTGGTCCCAACGTTAGGGTCAAAGTTAGGGGCCTAACTTTGACCCTAACTTTTCATAGCAGCAAGCATGATTTCTCTGGTTTGGACGTTGGTGCCAACGTTAGGGGTCTAACTTTGACCCTAACGTTGGCCTTGCTTAGTGCTAGTGGCGCCAACGTTAACCTCCAAGTTAGGGGGCTAACGTTGGCGCAAACGTTGGTGCCCCTCCCTTTGTGATTCATGTTCCAACGTTAGCCTCCATGTTAGGGGGCTAACGTTGGCGCAAACGTTGGCCTTCTCCCCCTTTATAACTCATGTGCCAACGTTAGCCTCCAAGTTAGGGGGCTAACGTTGGCGCAAACGTTGGCTTGCCCAGGGATGAATTTCAAGTTCCAACGTTAGCCTCCAAGTTTAATTTTAATTTAAGTGAGATTCATAGACAGTAGCCACTCTTTACTTAGAAGGAGATATCCTAGCTCTTTATTCACTAAAAGTGAGCTATTATACAATCACACACATACCACCACTTACTTTTATTCCACTTCTAACTAACAGAGACCATTTCACTTCACATTCAAACTGTTCTTTTATTGAATTAAAAGATGCAGGGGATAACATATGCTTCTTGTTAAGTGAAAATGAACACACAAGCCATCATAAAAACTAGCCTACTTATTTTGAAAGAAACAAACATAATGCAAAGATTAAAACGGACTACTTGGAAATGCAAAGACAATTTAGAACAGATTGAATTTGTAGTGATGAATAAGGAGCAAGTCCACCTTTCATTTGTCATGTCTTTTCTTTCTCCTTTCATACACTTGGCTGCTAGTGTTCCCACCATCCTTGTTTGGTTCTTGTTGATCTTGCCAAAAGCCAGCCCTATTCATAGCCTCTTCCACTCTATCTTCAAGTCTCATAGCCCTGTTCACTTCCATTTCACTTCTCATTTTGAAAAATTCATCAAAAGTTGGGAATGCCGGATCCATGTTGTGCATATGTTCTCCGATATAGTTTAGTTTGATTTGGCTATTGACATTATAATCAGCTTGCACTTCATACCTTGCTTCTTGGAGTGTTGTGAACTCCTTGAAAGCCTTCAAACTTTCAGCTTGCATTTGTTCATGAAGGATTAATTGTATCCTTGAATTGGTGCATCAAGGTTTGATGAACATCAAACTTGTTTTTTTGTCAAAGAGTTTATCACAATTAATGCCTTCATTATAAAAAAAAATTCTATTTATAAGGTTTTGAAAAATAACAAAAGTATGATTATTGATGCATGAATTTCAAATTTTCATGAAGCTATGTGGACACCAAACTTAGTGTTCGGCCATATGCTCTATCAAAATTTTTTAAGCATGTGAAACAAAATCCTTTATGATATTGGTTAAGTGTGCTTGAAGACACACCAAACTTAGCATATGTTTCCAAATAGTGCATGCCATAAATGGACACGTTCATGAAAAGAGAAAAGAATTCATGCATCAAGTGATCATAATTTATTGAATGTAAAATGACAAGAATCTTTAAAGCATGGGTTGCCTCCCATGGAGCGCTCTTTTATTGTCACTAGCTTGACATTGAAGCTTTCTTTTATGGTGGTTGGTGCTTGTAGGGCCTCAACTTGTCTCCCCTGACCGTGATCCTCTTCTTTGTTCTCTGGTGTTCAATTTCAGCATGTTCTAATGATAGTATGTTGCTGACAGTGTAGTAATCCTCGGTTTGTTGATTTGCCTCCAGCTGTTGATATATCAGTTGCACTTTGTCACCTTTAGAAAGCCTCTCTGTTGGAATCTTTCTATTCTTCCAGCCCCTTTTTGTTTTGTTTCTGCGCTTCATCTTTCCTTTTGTTGATCTTTCTTTTCTGGTTGTAGGCTTTCCTTGGGAACCTCTCTTTTCAGTGACCATTACTCTAACATCTTTTTGGGCTTTTTCATCAGTCTGCACATTCCTTAGCATTGGGATGTTGCTGTGACTCTCCTGGGCACTCTTTATATAGTCTTTCTTCTCCTTGCTGAATTGTGCCTCTGGTAATACCCTCAGAGTGATGATCTGGTCGTGCATCCTGAGAGTTAATTCCCCTTCCTCTACGTCTATGATAGCTCTAGCAGTGGCCAAGAATGGCCTTCCCAGTATAACAGAGTCACCATCATCATTGTTTGATTCTAGAACCACAAAATCAGCAGGGTATATAAAACTGAAGAGCTTTTGGCCTTTTCTGCTTGCTTTTGCTCCTCTTTTTTTTTTCCTATTTTTTTTTCTCTGCAAGCTTTGTTCTTTGCTGCTTTTTCTTGCTTCAAGAATCATTTTTATGATTTTTCAGATTATCAAATAACGTGTCTCCTTGTCATCATTCTTTCAAGAGCCAACATATTTAACATTCTTAAACAACAACTTCAAAAGACATATGCACTGTTCAAGCATACATTCAGAAAACAAGAAGCATTGTCACCACATCAATATAATTAAGCTAAGTTCAAGGATAAATTCGAAACTCATGTACTTCTTGTTCTTTTGAATTAAAACATTTTTCATTTAAGAGAGGTGATGGATTCATAGGACATTCATAACTTTAAGACATAGTTACTAACTACTAACGATCATGTAATGAAGACACAAACATAGATAAGCACATAACATAAAAAACGAAAAACAGAGAAAGTAAGAACAAGGAATGAGTCCACCTTAGTGATGGTGGCGTTTCCTCCTTGAGGAACCAATGATGTCCTTGAGCTCTTCTATGTCTTTTCCTTGTCTTTGTTGCTCCTCCCTCATTGCTTTTTGATCTTCTCTTATTTCATGGAGCATGATGGAGTGCTCTTGATGTTCCACCCTTAATTGTCCCATGTTGGCACTTAATTCTCCTAGGGAGGTGTTGATTTGCTCCCAATAGTTTTGTGGAGGAAAATGCATTTGAGGCATCTCCGGGATCTCATGGTGATGAGCTTCTTGCGCCTTTTGAGCTCCGTGAATGGGCTTTCTTGCTTGCTCCATCTTTTTCTTAGTGATGGGCTTCTCTTCCTTAATAGGAATGTCTCCTTCTATGAAAGCTCCAGCTGAGTAACATAGAAGGCAGATAAGATGAGGAAAAGCTAGCCTTGCCATGGGGGATGACATTTCGGCTATTTTGTAGAGTTCATTAGAGATGACTTCATGAACTTCTATTTCCTCTCCAATCATGATGCTATGAATCATGATGGCCCGATCCACAGTAACTTCAGATCGGTTGCTAGTGGGAATGATTGAGCATTGAATGAACTCCAACCATCCTCTAGCCACAGGCTTGAGGTCCAATCTTCTTAGTTGAACCGGCTTGCCTTTGGAGTCAATCTTTCATTGAGCTCCTTCCACACATATGTCCATAAGGACTTGGTCCAACCTTTGATTAAAGTTGACCCTTCTAGTGTAGGGGCGTTCATCTCCTTGCATCATGGGCAAGTTAAACGCCAACCTCATATTCTCCGGACTAAAATCTAAGTATTTCCCCCGAACCATTGTAACGTAGTTCTTTGGATCCGGGTTCTTACTTTGATCATGGTTCTTGGTGATCCATGCATTGGCATAGAACTCTTGAACCATTAGGATGCCGACTTGTTGGATGGGATTTGTTAGAACTTCCCAACCTCTTCTTTGATTTTCATGTCGGATCTCCGGATACTCATTTCTTTTGAGTTTGAAAGGGACCTCGGGGATCACCATCTTCTTGGCCACAACATCATAGAAGTGGTCTTGATGGGCTTTGGAGATGAACCTTTCCATCTCCCATGACTCAGAGGTGGAAGCTTTTATCTTCCCTTTTCCCTTTCTAGAGGATTCTCCGGTCTTAGGTGCCATCAATGGTAATGGAAAAACAAAAAGCTTATGCTTTTACCACACCAAACTTAGAATATTGCTCGCCTTCGAGCAATAAAAGAAAGAATAGAGGAAGAAGAAGAAGAAAATATGGAGAAGAGGGGTGAAGTGTGTTTCGGCCAAGTAGAGAGGAGAGGGTTGTGTTGTGTGAAAATGAGGAAGAATGGAGGGCTATATACAGGGGAGGGAGGGGGGTTAAGGTTCGGCCATTTAGGGTGGGTTTGGGTGGGAAATTGGTTTTGAATTTTGAAGGTAGGTGGAGTTTATGAGGTAGGTTTATGGGGAAGA
The DNA here is from genome assembly GCF_000816755.2 of Arachis ipaensis. NCBI lineage: Eukaryota > Viridiplantae > Streptophyta > Magnoliopsida > Fabales > Fabaceae > Arachis > Arachis ipaensis. The sequence continues at coordinate 60,576,361 of NC_029788.2, forward strand.
GTGGATGGATGTGAGTGGTGAAGAGGTGATGGGGAAGAGAGATTGAGGTGATTGGTGAAGGGTTTTTGGGGAAGAGTGTTTATGGGATTTTGTGAAAGAGGGGTGAGAAGATGTGAGTGGAGGTAGGTGGGGATCCTGTGGGGTCCACAGATCCTGAGATGATCCTGTGGGGTCCACAGATCCTGAGATGATTCTGTGGGGTCCACAAATCCTGAGATGATCCTGTGGGGTCCACAGATCCTGAGGTGTTCAAGGATTTACAACCTTGCACCAAATTAGGCATGCAAAATGCCCTTGCACACAACTCTGGGCGTTCAGCGCCAGGTTGGTGCCCATTTTGGGCGTTCAACGCCCATTTACTAGCCATTTCTAGTGTTGAACGCCAGAACCATGCTTGTTCTGGGCGTTCAGCGCCAGGATGCTGCTTATTTTGGGCGTTCAGCACCAGAACCATGCTCTGTTCTGGCGTTGAACGCCAGACAGGTGCTTCCTCCAGGGTGTGATTTTTCTTCTGTTGTTTTTGATTCCGTTTTCAATTTTTTTTATTTATTTTGTGACTCCACATGATCATGGACCTACAAAGACATATAACTAAGAAAAAAAGTAGAGTTAGATAAATAGAAATTGGGTTGCCTCCCAACAAGCGCTTCTTTAATGTCAATAGCTTGACAGTGGGCTCTCATGGAGCCTCACAGATGTTCAGAGCTTTGTTGAGACTCTCCAACACCAAACTTAGAGTTTGGATATGGGAGTTCAACACCAAACTTAGAGTTTGGTTGTGGCCTCCCAACAAGATAGTCCATTCTGAAAGCATGTCTGAAGGACACTTTTTGGTCAGTCCTTTGTATCTCTCCCAAGCTTCATAGAGGGATTCACCTTCTTTCTGTCTGAAGGTTTGAACATCCACTCTAAGCTTGCTCAGCTTTTGAGGAGGAAAGAACTTGGCTAGGAAAGCCTTGACCAGCTTATCCCAAGAATTCAGGCTATCCTTAGGTTGAGAGTCCAACCATACTCTAGCTCTGTCTCTTACAGCAAAAGGGAAAAGCATGAGCCTGTAGACTTCAGGATCAACTCCATTAGTCTTAACAGTATCACATATCTGCAAGAATTCAGTTAAGAACTGAAAAGGATCTTCAGATGGAAGTCCATGAAACTTGCAGTTCTACTGCATCAGAGAAACTAATTGAGGTTTCAGCTCAAAGTTGTTTGCTCCAATGGCAGGAATGGAGATGCTTCTTCCATGTAAATTGGAATTTGGTGCAGTAAAGTCACCAAGCATTCTCCTTGCATTGTTGTTGGGTTCGGCTGCCATCTCCTTTACTTGTTCGAAATTTTCAATCAAGTTGTCTCTGGATTGTTGTAATTTAGCTTCTCTTAATTTCCTCTTCAGATTCCTTTCAGGTTCTGGATCAGCTTCAACAAGAATGCCTTTTTCTCTGTCCCTGCTCATAAGAAAGAGAAGAGAAAAAAAAAAGAAGAGGAATCCTCTATGTCACAGTAAAGAGGTTCCTTATTGTTAGTAGAAGAAGAAAAAGAATAAGGGTGAAGAAGAATGAAGAATCCAAACACAAAGGTAAGGATAGGAGCAGTGATGTGAGATGAAGAGAGGTGTTAGTAGATGAATAAATAAATAGAAGGGGATGAGGGAGAAGAATTTTCGAAAAATAATTTTTGAAAAAGAGTTAGTGATTTTTGAAAAAAAAGTTTTTGAAAAAGGTTAGTAGTTTTTCGAAAATAAAAAATAAAATAATTAGTTAATTAAAAAGAAATTTTTGAAAAAAAAAAGGGAGGATATTTTCGAAAATTAGAGAGAGAGAGAGTTAGTTAGGTAGTTTTGAAAAAGATGAGAAGCAAACAAAAAGTTAGTTAGTTAGTTGAAACAAATTTTGAAAATCAATTTTGAAGAGATAAGAAGATAGGAAGTTAGAGAAGATATTTTGAAATCAATTTTTTTGAAAAAAATAAGATAGAAAGATATTTTTGAAAAGATATGATTGAAATTAGTTTTGAAAAAGATTTGATTTTTGAAATCACAATTAATGACTTGATTCACAAGAAATCACAATATATGATTCTAGAACTCAATGTTTGAATCTTTCTTAACAAGTAAGTAACAAACTTGAAATTTTTTTTGAATCAAACATTAATTGGTGATGTTATTTTCGAAAATTATGTGATAAAGATAAGAAAAAGATTTTTGAAAAACATTTTTATAATTTTCAAAAATAACTAAGAAAAATGAGAAAGATTTGATTTTTGAAAAAGATTTTGAAAAAGATAAGATTTTTAAATTGAAAATTTGATTTGACTCATAAAAACAACTAGATTTTAAAATTTTTTGAAAAAGTCAAATCTAATTTTCGAAATTATGAGAGAAAAGAGGGAAAGATATTTTTTTTTATTTTTTAATTTTTATGATGAGAGAGAAAAACACTAAAAAGATGCAATGCATGAAATTTTTAGATCAAAACATGTGATGCATGCAAGAATGCTATGAATGTCAACATGAACACCAAGAACACTATGAAGATCATGATGAACATCAAGAACATATTTTTGAAAAATTTTTTTTGCAAAGAAAACATGCAAGACACCAAACTTAGAATTCTTCAATGCTTAGACACTAAGAATTCAAGAATGCATATGAAAAACAAGAAAAGACACAAAACATGCAAATGCAAAGATCAAACAAGAAGACTTACCAAGAACAACTTGAAGATCATAAAGAACACTATGAATGCATGAATTTTCGAAAAATGCAAGATGCACATGCAATTAACACCAAACTTATAACATGACTCATGACTCAAACAAGAAACAGAAAAATATTTTTAATTTTTATGATTTTCTAATTTTTTTGGATTTTTCGAAAATTAATTGAAAAAGGAAAATAAGGATTCCAAAAATTTTTAATATGAATTCCAGGAATCTTGCATTCTTAGTCTAAAGCTTCAGTCCAGGAATTAGACATGGCTCACTAGCTAGCCAAGCTTTTAATGAAAGCTCCAGTCCAAAACACTAGACATGGCCAATGGCCAGCCAAGCTTCAGCAAGATATCAGAATATACTGCTCATTACTTATCAAATATGTAACTTGCCTTTATGCTGATGGTTTGGAAGCCTCAGTCCAAAAGAATTTAGACATGGCTTTGCAGCCAGCCAGGCTTCACATGCTTCATGAAACACTAGAATTCATTCTTAAAAATTCTGAATAACTTTTCGAAAACAAAAGAAAACATTTTTGTTTTAAAATTTTTTCGAAAACAAAGGAGAAATTTTTTGAAAGATTTTTGAAAAATTTTTGAACACTTTTTGAAAAGAAAACAAAAAGAAAATTACCTAATCTGAGCAACAAGATGAACCGTCAGTTGTCCAAACTCGAACAATCCCCTGCAACGGCGCCAAAAACTTGGTGCGCAGAAATTGTGATTACACTTTGATTATGTAAAATTCATCGCTCTTTCTTTCCCTGGTAATGGCGCCAGAAACATGATGCCAATACCATGGTTCACAACTTCGCACAACTAACCAGCAAGTGCACTGGGTCGTCCAAGTAATACCGGATTCTCTTGAATGCCGCCATCATTCTAGCTTATACCACGAAGATTCTGATTAAGAGATCTAAGAGATACTCATTCATATCTAATGTAGAACGGAGGTGGTTGTCAGGCACGCGTTCATAGGGAATGATGATGATTGTCACGTTCATCACATTCAGGTTGAAGTGCGAATGAATATCTTAGAAGTGAAATAAGATGAATTGAAGAGAAAACAGTAGTACTTTGCATTAATCTTTGAGGAACAGCAGAGCTCCACACCTTAATCTATGGAGTGTAGAAACTCTACCATTAAAAATACATAAGTGAAAGGTCCAGGCATGGCCGAATGGCCAGCCCCTCTGATCTAAGAACCAGGTGTCCAAAGATATCTAATACAATAGTAAAAGGTCCTATTTATAATAAACTAGCTACTAGGGTTTACAGAAGTAAGTAATTGATGCATAAATCCACTTCCGGGGCCCACTTGGTGTGTGCTTGGGCTGAGCTTAAGTGTTACACGTGTAGAGGTCATTCCTGGAGTTGAACGCCAGTTTTGGTGCCAGTTTGAGCATTGAACTCCACTTTGCAACTTGTTTCTGGCGCTGGACGCCAGAATTGGGCAAAGAGCTGGTGTTGAACGCCAGTTTACGTCGTCTAAACTTGGGCAAAGTATAGACTATTATACATTGATGGAAAGCTCTGGATGTCTACTTTCCAACGCAATTGGAAGCGCGCCATTTCGAGTTTTGTAGCTCTAGAAAATCCACTTTGAGTGCAGGGAGGTCAGAATCCAACAGCATCAGCAGTCCTTCTTCAACCTCTGAATCTGATTTTTGCTCAAGTCCCTCAATTTCAGCCAGAAAATACCTGAAATCACAGAAAAACACACAAACTCATAGTAAAGTCAAGAAATGTGAATTTAACATAAAAACTAATGAAAACATCCCTAAAAGTAACTAGACCCTACTAAAAACATACTAAAAACAATGTCAAAAAGCGTATAAATTATCCGCTCATCACCTAGTGCATCTTTGTGAGTTCTGAATACAGCAAGGAGTTTTCCTTCTTCTTCTTCACTCAAGGTAGAGTTGATGATCACTGGGAAGCTATCTGCTACACCAAAGAATGCATATTTAAGGTGTGAAGGCAGAGGTTTCAATTCTTAATTTGGCTTCTCCTCTGCCTTTCTTTCAGAAGAGACTTCAGTCACTTATTCCTTTAAGGCATCTTGAGCTGCTTCTATCTCTTCTCCTTGTTCTTCTTGACTGACTGCTTCAAATGCTTCTTCCACCAGACCTTCTATCATATCCACTCTCATGTAGTTCTCTTACTCAGGAGGATGTTGCATTGATTTGAAAACATTGATGATCATTTGCTCATTGTGCACCCTGAAGATCATTTCTCCTTTTTCTACATCAATAATGGCCTTTGCTGTGGCTAGGAAGGGTCTTTCCAGGATAATTGAATTATTTCCTTCTTCTTCTGTGTCCAAGATCACAAAATCGGTAGGGAAGATGAACTCTCCAACCTTCACTAATAAGTTTTTTACAACTCCATTGGGTATCTTGATTGATCTATCTGCCATTACAAGTGACATCTTGGTAGTTTTGATTTCCTCTATGGCAAGCTTTTTCATCATTGAGAGGGGCATCAATTTGATGCTGGCACCCAGATCACAGAGAGCTTTCTCTAATGTCATTTTGCCTATGGTGCATGATATGACAAAACTCCCTGGGTCTTTAAGCTTTGGTGGAATACCCCTTTGAATCACTACACTGCATTCTTGACTTAGAATTACTATTTTTTTTTCATCCCAGCGTCTCTTTTTGTTGATAAGCTCCTTTAGGAATTTTGCATACAAAGACATCTGCTCCAATGCTTCAGCAAGTGGAATATTGATTTCCAGCTTCCTGAAAACTTCTAGGAATTTGGGGAACTATTGGACTTTGATCTCCTTCTGAAATCTTTGAGGGTATGGAAGGGGGAGAGTGTAGGGCTTCACCATTTTCCTCTGTTCTCATGATTGCTCCTCCATGACTTGCTTTCCTTTCTTTGAGGCTTGTGGCTCTTTCTCTTTCTGTTTGGACTCCTCTTGGTCTTGTTTGTTTGCTGTCTCCTCTTCCTTGTTAATGTCCTCATCATTCTCAGTTGGCCTCTTGTTAGCTTCTTTGTCATTCTCCAAGGTTATTCCACTCTTTAATTGGATTGCTTTGCATTCTTCTTTAGGATTGGGAATGGTGTCACTTGGTAGTGCATTGGGTGCTTTTTCAGCCACTGTTTGCTTGAACAATTGGTTAATTTGCCTCTCTAGATTTTGCAGTAAAGCTTCATGGTTCTTGTTGGCCAATGCTTGATGCTTGATCATCTTTTCCATCATCATCTCCAAATTGGAGATCCTTTGAGCTTATTGGGGTGGTTGTGGTTGATTATGGGATGTTGAGGGTGGATGATAGTTATTTTGGTTAGTGGATGGGTTGTTGGGTGGATAGTAGTTGGGTGGGGGTTGATTGTTTTGTGGTTTTCTGTATTGGTTTTGGTTAGTGTTTTGATGCTTTTGATGGTTTGTGTTTCTGGAATTATTCTGGTTTGAGTTTCTCTGCCAACGTTGTTGGTTTTGGTTGTCTCCCCACCTCAAAATAGGGTGGTTGCTCCAAGAAGGGTTGTAAGTATCACCATGAAATTCATTCTGACCAGCACCTTGATTGTGCATATAGTTAACTTGCTCAGGCTGCTGCTCTTCATAGTTTTCCTCATTTTGCCCCCACCCAGCTGGTGGTTGGTTTGTAGTGTACACTGCTGCAATTTGAAGACCATCAATTTTCTTGGCCATCGTCTCCATTTGTTGTTGAATCTATTGATACATCACCTTGTTTTGTGCCAAGATGGTGTCCACACCTTCAAGTTCTAACACACCTCTCTTTGGAGCTGGTTGACACTGCCTTTGATGAGCATAGAAGTATTGGTTGTTGGCTACAGTATCTATTAGATTCTGAGCTTCCTCAGCTGTCTTCATTAGTTACACTGAACCTCCAGCAGAATAATCCAAAGCTTCTTGAGCTTTTAGAGTCAATCCCTCATAGAAATTCTAAAGTCTGTCCCATTCATTAAACATCTCCGATGGACACTTCCTAATCAAGGCTTTGTATCTTTTCCAGGCCTTATAAAGTGATTCTCTATCCATTTGGGTGAAAGTTTGCACCTCTGTCTTCAATCTTATGATCCTCTGAGGTGGGTAGAATTTAGTCAAAAAATTTGCTCACTAAATCCTCCCAGTTGTTGATGCTTTCTTTGGAAAATGCTTCTAACCATTGAGTAGCCTTATCCCTCAAGGAAAATGGAAACAATAGTAACTTATAGATGTCTGGGTGTATGCCATTTGTCTTGACTGTGTCAGATATCCTCAGAAAGATGGCTAAGTGCTGATTTGGATCTTCCAAGGGACCTCCTCCATAAGAACAGTTGTTCTACACCAGTGTAATGAGTTGAGGCTTCAACTCAAAGTTGTTAGCATGAACATTTAGAGTATGCTACTCCCACAGTCTCTTGCATTGGGAAAAGTGTAGGAGGCTAGAACTCTCCTTTGATGCTGGCTATTGTTAGCCTCTTCGTCTGGTGAATTAGGGGCATTCCATTCCATTTCTTGGTCTTCTTCCTCTGAGTATTCTTCTTCCGAGTCTTCTTTTCCAACAACTCCCTTCCCTCTTGTTTTTCTTCTCAATCTCAGAAATGTTCTCTCTGGTTCAGAATCATAGGAGGTGGATTCACTTCTTCTTCCTCTTGGCATAAAACCAAAACAACAAGAAACACAAACAGAGCACTCAGTAGCTTGAGTGTAGCTAGGATTAGTAGAGACAAAGTCTCAAACAGTTAGTGTGCTTAGCAAAAATAAAAGAAAAATGCTTAATCTAGATTATCACCCTACTCATCATTGTCAATCTGTATCAATCCCCGGCAACGGTGCTAAAAACTTGATGAGGGAAAAAAGATTCCACACAAACTCACTGATAAGTATACCGGGTCGCATCAAGTAGTAATAACTCACAAGAGTGAGGTCGATACCACAGGGATTGATGGATTGAGAAACTTTAGTATGATGATGAATTTAGTTAAGCGAATATTTGATGATTTGAGTGAAACTTGATTAACAGAAGTAAAATTAAAAGAAAATAAAAGGGAGGAAGTAAATTGACAAAATCTTAAAGTGCAGAAGAAGTAAATTGCAGAAAATTAAAGTGCAAGAAAGTAAAAGAGCTGAAACTTAAATTGCAAGAAAGGTAAATAACTGAAACTTAAAGTGCAAGGAATTTAAATTGCTGAATCTAAATTTCTAGGAAACTTAAATTGCATGAAAAATAAAGGGATTTGGGTACTGGGATTCAAAATAAAACTGGAATTGTAAATTGCAGTAAATCAGAGGAGTATGAGATGAAGAGATTCAGATCAGGATCTCAGTAGCAAATCAGAGATGAAAAATTTTAGAAGAATCAAAACAGCAAGGAAACTTAGATTAATTCTGAAATCCTAAAGAGAAATTGACAAATTCAGTGAAGTAACAAAAACAGAAAGAAAGCCTATAGCTCAATTGTTCTCCTGTCAAAACAGAAAAGATAAAATTGAAGAAGAAAGAAAATGAAACTCAGAAGAAAAGGAAACCCAGATCTGATCTCAAACTCTAAAATTCTAAAAGGAAAATTTCAAGAGAAAAAGAAAAGTAAAAGAGAAGTGTGAAGTAAAGGCCCCTCCCTCAAATCAAATTTGATCCTATTTATACACTTTCTATTTTCAGTTCTCAAGAAATTAGAGTGGGCCTTTTGGGTTTTTGAAGAAGTGGATCTGAGGTGCTTGGTGGCTTGGGTCAGGGTGCATGCTTGCTCCCAATAGAGCATTGATGAGCGGGTAATTTATACCCTTTTGGCATTGTTTTTACATAGTTTTTAGCATATTTTAGTTACTTTTTATTATATTTTTATTAGTTTTTATGCAAAAATCATATTTCTGGACTTTGCTATGAGTTTGTGTATTTTTCTGTGATTTTAGGTATTTTCTGGCTGAAATTAAGAGACCTGAGCAAAAGTCTAATTCAGAGGCTGAGAAAAGACTGCAGATGCTATTGGATTCTGACCCTCCTACACTCGAAATGGATTTTCTGGAGCTACAGAAGCCCAATTGACACCCTCCTAATTGCGTTGGAAAGTAGACATCTTGCGCTTTCCAGAAATATATAATAGTTTATACTTTGCTCGAGATTTGATGGCCCAAACTGGCGTTTAAATGCAGCCAGAGACCCTTTTCTGGCGTAACACGCCAGAACTGGCACTAGAACTGGAGTTAAACGCCCAAACTGGCATCCAAGCTTGCATTTAACTCTAGAAAAGGCCTATGCACATGTAAAGCTCAATGCTCAGCCCAAGCACACACCAAGTGGGTCCCGGAAGTGGATTTTTACACTATCTGCACTTAGTTACTTATTTTCTGTAATCCTTAGTAACTAGTTTACTATAAATAGCACTTTTTACTATTGTATTCAGGGAGCTTATGCCATTGTTCACATTTGGGAGGCTGGCCATTCGACCATGCCTAGGCCTTCTTCTCTTATGTATTTTCTATGGTGGAGTTTCTACACCTCATAGATTAAGGTGTAGAGCTCTGTTGTTCTTCATGAATTAATGCAAGTACTACTGTTTCTCTTTCAATTCACACTTACTTCTTCTCCAAGATATACTCTCGTACTTAATTCAGTTAAGTCAGAATAAAGGGGTGACCTGTGACAATCACCCACTATCTTCGTTACTCGCTTAGCCAAGATCCGCGTGCCTAACAACCACAAGCGGTCTACATGATGTTCAACGTAGTCATTAGACGACAGCCAGAGTATATTCTCTTGAGTCTCTAATCCACAGACCGAGTCCGTGAGATTAGAACCTTCGTGGTATAGGCTAAAACCAATTGGCAGCATTCCTGAGATCCGGAAAGTCTAAACCTTGTCTGTTGTATTTCGAGTAGGATCTGGGACGGGATGACTGTGACGAGCTTCAAACTCACGAATGTTAGGCACAGTGACAGTGTGCAAAAGGATAGAGAGATCCTATTCCAACACAAGTGAGAACCGACAGATGATTAGTCGTGCAGTAGCTGTACCTGGTATTTTTCATCCGAGACGTGAAATCCGACAGTTGATTAGTCATGCAGAAACCGTACTTGGACCATTTTTATTGAGAGGATCATACAACTTGCCATGGAAGGGAGCATGCATGATCGGATGAAGACAATAGGAAAGCAGAGGTTCAGAAGAAACAAAGCATCTCCAAACGCTTATCTGAAATTTCCACCAATTAATTACATAAGTATCTTATTTTATTTTATGTTTTATTTATCTTTTAATTATTAAAACCTCATAACCATTTGAATCTGCCTGACTAAGATTCAAAAGATGACCATAGCTTGCTTCAAGCCGACAATGTCCGTGGGATCGACCCTTACTCACGTAAGGTATTACTTGGACGACCCAGTGCACTTACAGGTTAGTTGTGCGGAGTTGTGAAAAGTGTGATCACAATTTCGTGCACCAAGCACTCCGTGCACTTTGTGAGCGCTACGTTCCTTTCCCTCAGTGTGCATCCCTCGTGCACCTTTTTTTTTCATTAGTGCTCCCCTAATGAGCACTATGCTCACTCATTGAGCGCTGGCTCTTTGGTTCTTCTTTGGTGCGCAATTCCCTTCCTTGGCGCTCCCTTAGTGAGCGCTATGCTCACTCATTGAGCGTTGCACCTTACGTACGGATGGCACAAGCTTGCCTCCCAAGCTCAAAATCCACAAAAAAGGTAACTAAGTGAGCGTGGCACCCACTTTAGAAGTGAATGCTAGCCATATTTGCTCTTTGAGTGTGGAGTTCTCTAATTGCACGCAACGCTTCCCTGATTCTTCCTTTCTTCATTTCTTCACCTACAAGCAACCAAACAAGCAATCAAAGTTTCACCAAAATCACAAGGTCTTTGCATCATTCATAAAATCAATTAATTCTAGCCTAAACCCTATGATTTTGTGTAAAATAAATGATGTTTAATTGATTCAAAATAATCATGAAAATCCACTCCAATCACTTACTTATTGTGTAAGAAAGTGCATAAAACCTAATGAAACTAATGAAAAATGCTTGTGAAACTAGCATAAGATGATTTGTCATCAACAGGGCATCGTGCGTGCGCACCCACTTGTGCGTTCACACAAAACCTCCATTTTCTGCGTCCTGTGCGTGCGCACCTACCTGTGCACGCACACTGATGTTTGTGTCCTCTGTTCGAAGCGCCTGCACAGCTTGTGCATGGGCGCTCCCCTATTTTTCTTTGCTCTGTGCGTGCGCAGCTACTTGTGCGTATGCACACACCCCTCTTTTCACGCTCTCTGTGTGACCGCACAGTGGTGTACGCCCGCATACCAGCTTGCACCCATTCTGCTGGGAGCGCTAGCACAGCCTGTACACATGAACCCCTCCCCCTTTTCGCTCCTGTGCGTGCGCACGGACCTGTGTGTGCACGCACACATGAGCCTTCCCCATGTAAAAAAAAAGTTTATTCAGTCACCTGTGCGAGCGAACAGTGTTGTGTGCCCACACACCTGAGGTGCGTCCGCATCCCTCTCTGTTTCGCTTCTTGTGCGTGCGCAACTTCTTGTGTGTATGCATGCATCCCTCTTTTTGCGCTCCCTGTGCACTCGCACAGTGCTGTGTGCCCGCACACTCCTTTACGCACCTTCTGCTGGGAGTGCTCGCATGTTATGTGCATCTGCATCTCCCTCTCTTTCGCTTCTTGTGCATGCGCACGGACCTGTGTCCGCACGCACAAGCCTCGACCTGGGCGTTAATCAAGGCAAACACCCTATCCATCCAGCAGCTTCTTTCTCTCTTCTTCTGCCTCTGCTGCTGTGCCACCACAGCCAGACCCTTTCCGGCGACCCTACCGCCGGCATCCTGCCGCCGCCACCTTTCTTTCTCTCTCTTCTCCCTTTCTTATTCCTTTCTTTCTTCTCTTTCTCTTTTCTTTCTTTGCCACCGAAGAGCTTCTTCACCTCTGTGGAACTCTGGTGTGTCTCCGGCAAAGCTAATCGCCGTGAACTTGCAGTGGCTATAATGAGTGCCATTGTTTTATCTTCTCATCTTACTTTCTTCATCCTTTGATTTTCAGGTTTTTATTTTCTTTTTATGTTAATTTTTGAAATTGTTTTTATTTTCTTTTTATATTAATTAGATTAGGTTTATTACTTTCTTTAGTTATCTTTGTATTGCAAGTGTTATATCTGAATTATTGGGTTGTTTTTAATTGAATTTGAGCTTAATTGTGATAAGTTTGCACAATGTACATTAATTGTTTGATGAAATGCCTAAGTCAACTTTTGTTTGATTTATATGATATGGCCATCATATGCTTTCAACATTCTCTTGTTTGGCATATTCTATGATTTGTGCAACTTCAAATATGATTTTTGATGATGATGAACTTGGCATTACCAATGCATTCCGTTGTTTCTTGAACTTGAAGTTCTAATCACCCATGTTTTACATGACTTTTGATCCTTTGTTAATGGGTGCTTTGTTTGCGAATGCATTGTTCTTAGTTGAATTTAATTTTCATTGCTCATTTTAGCAATTGAATTGAGTAATCACATTACAATTTTTCATATCCCTTGATGTTTTAATCAAACATTTTTTACCTTAACTAGAGGACATTGTATATATGATTATCACTTCTTGAAAATGAACAATGATGTTCCACTTTGCTTAAATGGTTATTGTTGTTGTGCACCCTTTTCAATAATGAACTTTCATGTCCATGACGAGCGGATTTCTACCAGTAAAGAATTTTATGAAAATAATCACGTTGTAAGTATAGCTTCTAAACCAACAGGGAATCCTTTCGTACAAAAGTTTTGGTTGTCACAAGTAACAAAACCCAATAAAATTTATAACCGAAGTATTTAAATCTCGGGTCGTCTCTCAAGGAATTGCAGGGAAGTATGATTTATTATTGGTTATGAAAAAGGTATATTTTTGGGTTTTTGAAATAGGGAACAGGAAAATAAACTGGCAATAATTAAAGTAAATTATCATGAAAACCATTGCAAGGTATAAGAACTGGAAATCCCATCCTAGTTATCCTTATCAAGTGTGATGAGAATTGTTTATTACTCCCACTTAGTTAACCCTTACTAAATAAAGGAAAGTCAAGTGGACTAATCAATTTGATTCCTCAAGTCCTAGTCAACTCCGATGGAAAGACTAGCTTTAGAGGGATCTAAATCAACCACAATTTCTAATTTTCAATCAACAGTTGAGTTTGATAACTCAAGTGTCACCAATTACTCGACCAAAGCAAAGGGAGAAGAAATCTAAATTAAATTAAAAGCATCAATAATCATAAATGGAAGAAAGCAATCTTAAATCTGAAATACCTCAAATTATATTAAATAGAAAATCAAATTAACATGGAATACATAAACCAATATTGAGAAAATAAACAAACTAAGGTAATAGAATAAATAAAAGTAGAAGAGAACATAATTTAAAGGAACATTGAACCTGGAATTGAGAAGAAACAATCCTAAAACTAAGAGAAATCATAAATCCTAAAACCTAGAGAGAGGAGAGAGCCTCTCTCTTTAAAAACTACATCCAAAACCTAAAAAAATCAATAATGAATTTTGAATGATTGATTCCCTCATTCTCCAGCCTCTATTCTATGTTTCTGGGCTTGGATTTGGGCTAAAAAGGGCCTAGAAATCGCTGGGGGTGAATTCTGCAACTTTCTGCACGTGGCGTCTGTCACGCGTACGCGTAGGTTACGCGTGCGCGTTATTTGGAGATTTTCCTTGTCACGCATACGCGTCAGTCACTCGTACGCGTCGCTCGTGCTTTGTGCTAAGCACGCGTCCGCATTGTCCATGCGCTCGGGTGTCGCTGCCATTTCCTTCAAAAATTCATTTTGCGCGTTCCTTCCACTTTTTCATGTTTTCTTTTTGTCCTCTAAGCCATTCCTACCCTATAAAGCCTGAAAATACTTATCACACAGATCACGGCATCGAATGGTAATAAAGGATAATTAAAATTAGCATTTTTAAGGCCTAGGAAACATGTTTTCACATATATCACAAAATAAGGAAGGAATTGTAAAACTATGAAAATTATATGAATAAGTGAGCAAAGACTTGATAAAAACCACCCAATTGAGCACAAGATAAATCATAAAATAGTGGTTTATCAGTCCACAACCCCAATAACCATTTCCTTGAAAGAATTCAATTAAGTCAATTTGTGCTTGTTTAAGTTTGCTTGGATCTTAATTCTCCATGCTTGCAACTTAAACACTTGATTGAGAAGCATTGATCTTTGATTGTTTTAATAGTGCGATTGCCATTTCAACCGGCTGGTGTGTGTGTTCTAACTGCGTGCCCATTTGGAATACACACATTGTTTCATCTCAAATCACACTATTTTGAAAGCTTCCAATTAAGAATTTAAATTTTTCTTTACTTTATTTGTGCTTCCTCATTGATCTTATTTTATTGTTGCCATATGATCTTGAAATCTTTTGTTTTTAATTCTCCTTTTTAGGATGCACAAGAAAGGTAAAGCACCGGTCACATCACCGATTGTGCAACCAACAACTCGCCCTCCTAATACTTGGTTCATGGATCACCAAAGTGAGAGACCAAGTACCTTGGTTAACCGAAGAGTCGACTCGCAATATGAAGCAATCGAGAAAAGAACAATCCATTGGGAGAGGACACTGAAGGTTTCAAACAAATACAAGGCAATCATCCATGAAAGGATTGCCTCACTTCATTGTGGATTTCTTAAGCAAGACCCCATTGAAGTTAATGAATCCATGGTGCGGGAATTCTACACTAACTATCAAGTTTAGGAAGCGGAGTCCATATTCCTCTGAAGGAAGATGTTGGATACTTTCAACAAGGCTCTAGAAGCTCTTCTGAAGATTCCCCACATTCCACCTGCGAAGGATGATTATTCAAGGATCAAAGTGGATGTGTTCAAGGGGAGGATGTCCTTGGCTCCTATTCTTAAGAAAATTGGCCATCCCGGTGCATCTTAGAAATATAGCAAGGGAGAAAAATCTGTTCCCGCTAGCATTACTTATTCTAATTTAAATGCCGAGGCATGTATTTGGCATCAAATTGTGGCTGACTATATAATTCCTAGCACCCATGTTACCCATGTCAGACTTAAAGCTGCTTTGCTAATTTGGGCTATTTTGGAAGGAATGAAAATAGCCATTTTTCCTTTGATACGCATATCGATTTGGAAACTCATTTAAAAGAAAAAGGTCAACATTCCTTTCCATCGATGGTGATGCGACTGGCTGTAGCAGCGGGGGTAGAGAGGCACCCGACGGACATCATGATCAAGATACCAAGAGGCAACAAATTCATTCCGCGTGGAGATTTGGATGGATCGACAAAGAAGACACCCTCCAAGAGGAAGGCACCTACAACACCATCATCAAATCCACCAACTTCATCAACTCCTCTACCATTTCTTTGGTCTCTTACGGACTTCTTCTAAGACATATTACATGATATCCATGACATGGAGCGACTTGAGCACAAGCGTTTCGAATGGGTAGCAGCAAAACTACAAGGAAGAGACCATGGCCTAACTCCCAAAGCTTCATCACAGTTAGTTGGGGAGGAGGATGATGGAAGTTATCAACCCATGTCAGTGACCACCAGCTGAAGGTGGAGCCCCAAGTTATCTATCTCTCGGATTATGAGCATGCACGGAGGACCATGCTTTAATTAAGTGTGGGGGAGGATCAGCAACTTTAAGGGGGGTAAAATTCTTTTCTTAGACACTTTGCAATACCTTCTAATCTCTTTTTTCATTTTTGTAATTTTGTTCTTATTGCACTTTGCTTGGTTTGTTTGTATATATTTCTTTAGTGCTTATAGTTTTATGGTAGTAAATACTTGCATTTTGCATGGTAGAGTAAATAATTTTAGTAAAACAACAAGAAATTTTCATGAAATCTCTCTTAGGGCGTGCCATTGATTGAATTGAAAAATTGTTTTTCAACTTGCTTGAAGTATTCTTTTCGTAGAACATAGAAAAAAGAGTTAGAACAATATACCTTGTGAGATTTGAGCTCTAATAGACGGTTGCACATTTTCAACCATAAAGTTTGTTCTTGTGTATTATACTCCTTTTTGATTGTGATACTAGATTTGCGTGAATCTTTATTTCCCATATTTGGTGTTTGAATGCATTTAGTATGATTGAGGACATTTTTGATAATGAACTCACTAACCCATATGGCCAACCCTTAAATTCAACTTCGTAACCCCTTTTTGAGCCTTTAAATCCCCTTTTGTTCTAATTCTAAGCACATTATTCTCCTTAAAGCGAAAAACCATTGATGTCCTTGGATTGCTCTTTGATTAGCTTGGGTGGAGTAGTGTGTGTTACCCAAAGTGTGGGAAAAATTGTTGGAAAACATTGGTGATGAAGTTACATGGGATATTCATTGTGAAAATTTGGAAAATGGGTAAACACTCATGCATTCATTGTTCAAGACATATGCATCTCTTGTTGTTGATAAAAACAAGAAAATTTTGATTTTGTAAATAAATAAAAAAATCAATCAAATCAAATCTTGTGCAAAGTAGCATATGAAATAAAAAGATAAATAAAGGGTGCATATATTTGTATTTTGGAAAGAAAATACATGAGTGGATGTGAGAAAGGGGATAAATGGGTAGTTGGGTTGTTTTGTTATGTGTATATAGGATGGTATAGGATTAGCTGGACACTTGAGCAAATCAAAGATCTAATTCACTAAGTCCACTTAACCATATTAATCTTACCTTAACCCTAGCTCCATTACAACCCTCCAAAGACATTATGATATTTGTTTTCATGTATCAAATATTAGTTGATTGTTAGATTACTTGCAAATCTTTGAAAATCATGATTAAAGCAGAATTGAGTGATTAAGCCCTAAACACTGAGCGAATAGAGTGAATACACATCCGGTGAGGGGTTTGATCGCTCAATTCTATGTTGTTGTTTCTTATATTGTATCTTCTCGCAAGTTGCTTGTTAGTTTTGATGATCTCAATTCAATTCTTTGGACATTGATCATAGTGCATTGACTCTTTGCCTTGGCCCTAAGGCTTTCTTGGGATTGATTGGAATTTCATGGTTTGTTTCTTCTAACTTTCAATAGAGTAGATATTAGTAGGTAACATCTAGGATAGTTGCATCCATATAGGTAGTATATTAAATAAATTATTTGCCCTTTCATTCATCTCCTTTGATTGTGATTAGCATGAGGACATGCTAGTGTTTAAGTGTGGGAGAATTGATGAATCCATATTTTACGATAATTTTTTGTTAGAATTTAGAGGATTTTATCATACGAACCTACACTTATTCCCTTAAATAGCATGCTTTTGCGCTTTCCTTCTAAATTATGCTTGATTTTGAAAACATGCTCTTTTATGCCTAATTTAACTTATTTTATTCTATTTGCCTTCCATTCGATACCTTGATGCTGTTTGTGAGTGATTTTAGATGCATAAGGTAAGAATGGCTTAGTGAGAATGGAAGAGGAGCATGCAAGGAGGAGGAAGCATAAAGAAACAAAGGAGAAGAGCATCCCGATGTGCATGCACACAACCACTTGTGTGTACGCACAGGAAGCAAAGCAAAGCGAAGTGTGCGCGTGCACAGCTTCTTGCGTGTCGCACGATCATCAAAAGTATCATGAAGTGTGTGTGTGCATAGCCTCTTGTGCGTACGCACAACCTAAGATTTCGGCCAAATGTGCATGCGCACACGTCTGTGCGTACGCACAAGTACCCGCACATGCCTTCATTAAAAACGCACGTGACTCGCGCTTTGAGGGGCTTGGAGGCCCAATTCTAATGGCTAGAGTTCATATTGCAAGGGGAAAACATTGTAGAATCATAACATATCATTAGGGTAGTTTTAGATAGTAGTAGGATGCTTTTGGTTTTAGTTTAGTTTTTCTTTAAGTTTTCTCTCAACACCATTAGGGTTTCTATTAGGGTTTTACATTTCAAGTACCATTTTTCATTTTTGATCTTGGATTTTTGCTTGCCTCCATTGTAAGTATTCCTTAATTACTACTTTTATAGTTACAATTTTGATACTCTTTCTTGTAGTTAAAGTCATAGTGTTAATATATATACTTTTTGCAATTTTGATCTCATGTTGATGATTTTGATGATTGATGATTATTACATGCTTGGTTGAGTTACTATTGTTGCTTTTGATCATTTGTTGCTCATAGTTTCAAGAATTTTCTCAATTTCGTCATAATTTATGTTTATGCCCACAAAGTGTTTGTGGAAATGTCAATTTTGATTATGGGTTAAATTTGCACCTCTTAGCTTGGGGAAAATGAGCATATGGGTTTCTAGAGTTGGAATATCCAATATTTAGTGATAATTCTTGGATTGTTAATTGTTATTGTTTCCACTAACGCTAACTTGTTGCTAAGGCAATTAGCAAGTGAGTTAGGATTTGTGGATTAAGAACAACTATGCTCACTTGAACTACTCTCTAATGTGAGGGTTAACTAGGTAATATTAATCCATTACAGTTGTCATAGTTGTAGTTGCAACAAGGAAAGGATTCCCTAGCTCATCCCAAGCTAAGATTCTATTTATGTTTTGAATCACATATACATACATCAATCACTTTTATATGTTGTTCATATTACATAGCTAGTTCTTTAATTCCTTTATTAGTTTATTAATTGCAATTTTGAGTGTTCTTTTATTCCTTTAATTATTTATCTCTTCATTGAAAATCTCGTTGCCTTCACAATCGAAATTGCGCACTTATTGATCACTAGTCCTTGGGAGATGACCTAGGAATTAAAACTCCCGGTTTATATTTGTTTTGGATAGTTACAATTTGTTCTTTTAAACTTTGATGGAAGATTGTTTGTTGGTTGGGAACTATACTATCAACGGAATTATTTTTTGAAAATTCTCAACCGACGATAATCCTATCATCAGAACCCTTTGGATTCGAATTTAGCTTTGCTTAAATTCCCAGATAGTGGTACCCAGAGTTCTTAAGCGTACTCTTTTGCTTTTGGATCATGACTTTAACTGCTCAGTCTCAAGTTTTTCACTTGACACCTTCACACCACAAGCATTTAGTTAGGGATAGCAACTCAAAGCCTTGGATCCTTGCTCTTTAGGCTAATTTTTAACCCTCCTAACCATTGATGCTCAAAGTCTTAGATCCTTACACTTTTGATTTTTCTTTTATGAGCATTCTTTTTCTCTTCTATTTTTTTTTCTTCTTTTTTTCCTTTTTATTTTTTTCTTTTTCTTTTTCTGCTACTTTTTCTTTCTTTAAGAATCAATATTTTTGAATTTTTTTTCAGAGAGTCAATAATACTTCTCTAAATTCTTTGTTCTTCGAGAGTCAATATACTCAACTTCAATATCAATCATGCACTGTTAATTTATACATTTAGAAAATAAATGCAAGGCCACCACATCAAATTAGTTGGAATAACTAATGCTGTAACTCAAAACTTATGTATCTCACTGATCTTTTTCAAATAAAATTTTTCTTTTTAAGCATGGTGAGGGATACAGAGGATATCTCATAACCAAAGCAAAATAAGAAAATAAAACTAGAAAAGAACAAAATACTAAACGTGATCATGAACTTAGAAAAGAAAACAAACAATAAACTAGAGTACAGTGAAAATAGAAATAAAACAAGTTGAGAGATAATGGGACTCAACAACCTCAGTGATGGCAGCTGCTGCTCCCTCTGGAGAACCCAATGGAGCATTTGAGCTCCTCTATGTTACGCCCTTATCTCTATTATTCCTCTATTAATCTTCTCTAATCTTCTCTTATTTCATGAAGCGTACTAGCGTGCTCCCTATGCTCTACTCTCAGCTGCTCTGCGTTTGAGCTCAGCTCTCCTATTGAGGTATTCAGTTGATCCCAATAGTCATGGGGAGGAAAATACATCCCTTGAGGCATCTCAGGGATCTTTGGTGGAGGCGGCTGCACAGGCTTTTACTATGGTTCATGTGCAGGCTCTCTTACATGTTTCATCTTCCTCTTTGTGATGGGCTTGTCCATCTCAATAAGGGCGTCTCCAGCTATGCCAATTCCAACTGAATTACATAGGCGATATATGAGGTGTGGAAATGCTAACCTCGCTTGAGTGGAGGTCTTTTCAGCCACCTTGTACAACCTTTGAGGTATCACTTCATGTACCTCTACCTCATTCTCAAGCATAATGCAATGAATCATTATTGCTCGGTCAATAGTAACCTTAGATCAGTCACTTGTGGGGATGATAGAGTGGTGCATAAAATTGTGATCATCAACAATAGCGCCAAAGGACTTGGAGCTCTTAAACGTGAATCACACTTTGTCACAATTCCGTACAACTAACCAGCAAGTGCACTAGGTCGTCCAAGTAATACCTTACGTGAGTAAGGGTCGATCCCACGGAGATTGTCGGCTTGAAGCAAGCTATGGTCACCTTGTAAATCTCAGTCAGGCGAATTCAGATGGTGATGGAGAATTGATAATTAAAAGATAAATAAAACATAAAATAAAGATAGAGATACTTATGTAATTCTTTGGTTGGAATTTCAAATAAGCGTATGAAGATGCTTTGTTCTTCCTGAACCTCTGCTTTCCTATTGCCTTCTTCCAATCATTCATACTCCTTTCCATGGCAAGCTTTATGTTGGGCATCACCGTTGTCAATGTCTACTTCCCGTCCTCTCAGTGAAAACGTTCCAAATGCGCTGTCACTGCACGGCTAATCATTTGTCAGTTCTCGATCATGTTGGAATAGGATCCATTGATCCTTTTGCGTATGTCACACGGCCAAAAATCGCGAGTTTGAAGCTCGTCACAGTCATCCCTTCCCAGATCCTACTCGGAATACCACAGACAAGGTTTAGACTTTCCGAATCTCAAGAATGACCGCCAATAATTCTAGCCTATACCACGAAGGTTCCAATCTTAGATTAGAAACCCAAGAGATATGCATTCAAGCTTGTTTGCATGTAGAACGGAAGTGGTTGTCAGTCACGCGTTCATAGGTGAGAATGGTAATGAGTGTCACATAATCATCACATTCATCATGTTCTTGGGTGCGAATGAATATCTTGGAGAAGAAATAGACTTGAGTTGAATAGAAAAACAATAGTACTTGTATTAATTCATGAAGAACAGTAGAGCTCCACACCTTAATCTATGGTGTGTAGAAACTCCACCGTTGAAAATACAAAAGCGATAATGGTGTAAGCATGGCCGAATGGCCAGCCTCCAAGGTCTAGGGACTAAACGTCCAAAGATCGATCAAAATACAATAGTATAAGGTCCTATTTATAGAGAACTAGTAGCCTAGGGTTTACAGAAATCAGTAATTAATGCAGAAATCTTCTTCCGGGCCCACTTGGTGTGTGCTTGGGCTGAACATTGAAGCTTCTATGTGTAGAAACTTTTCTTAGAGTTAAACGCCAGCTTTTGTGCCAGTTTGGGCGTTAGAATTCTTGAGCTGACTTGGAACGCCTGTTTGGGCCATCAAATCTCGAGCAAAGTATGGACTATTATATATTGCTGGAAAGCCCAGGATGTCTACTTTCCAACGCAATTGAGAGAGCGCCAATTGAGTATCTGTAGCTCCAGAAAATCCACTTCGAGTGCAGGGAGGTCAGAATCCAACAGCATCTGCAGTCCTTTTTCAGCCTCTGAATCTGATTTTTGCTCAAGTCCCTCAATTTCAGTCAGAAAATACCTGAAATCACAGAAAAACACACAAACTCATAGTAAAGTCCAGAAGAGTGATTTTTATTTAAAAACTAATAAAAATATAATAAAAACTAATTAAAATATACTAAAAACAATGCCAAAAAGCGTATAAATTATCCGCTCATCATAACACCAAACTTAAATTGTTGCTTGTCCCCAAGCAACTGAAAATCAAATAGGATAAAAAGAAGAGAATATACAATGAATTCCAAAAACATCTATGAAGATCAGTATTAATTAGATGAGTAGGGCTTTTAGCTTTTTGCTTCTGAACAGTTTTGGCATCTCACTTTATCCTTTGAAGTTCAGAATGATTGACTTCTATAGGAACTCAGAATCCAGATAGTGTTATTGATACTCCTAGTTAAGTATGTTGATTCTTGAACACAGCTACTTATGAGTCTTCTCCGTGAGCTTAAGCATTTTATTTTCTAATATTACCACCGGATACATAAATGCCACAGACACATAACTGGGTGAACCTTTTCAGATTGTGACTCAGCTTTGCTAGAGTCCCCAATTAGAGGTATCCAGAGCTCTTAAGCACACTCTTTTTGCTTTTGGATCACGACTTTAACCGCTCAGTCTCAAGTTTTCACTTGACACTTTCACGCCACAAGCACATGGTTAGGGACATCTTGGTTTAGCCGCTTTGGCCGGGATTTTATTCCTGTGGGCCCTCCTATCCACTGATGCTCAAAGCCTTGGATCCTTTTTATCACCCTTGCCTTTTGGTTTAAAGGGGTATTGGCTTTTTCTGCTTGTTTTTCTTTTTTACTTTTTTTTTCTTTCTTTTTTTTCGCATATATCCTTTTTTCTGCAAGCTTTTCACTGCTTTTTCTTGCTTCAAGAATCAATTTTATGATTTTTCAGATCATCAGATAACATTTCTCCTTTTCCCTCATTCTTTCAAGAGCCAACAATTTTAACATTCATAAACAATCAAATTCAAAAAATATGCATTGTTCAAGCATTCATTCAGAAAAATAATAGTATTGCCACCACATCAAAATAACTAAACTATTTTAAAATTTTAAATTCATGCACTTCTTTTTCTTTTTCAATTAAAAACATTTTTCATTTAAGAAAGGTGATGGATTCATTTTCATTGCTTTAAGGCATAGACACTTAGACACTAGTGATCATGTAATAAAGACACAAACATAAATAAACATAAAGCATAATTTTTGAAAAACAGAAAATAAAGAACAAGGAAATTAAAGAACGGGTCCACCTTAGTGATGGCGGCTTGTTCTTCCTCTTGAAGATCTTATGGAGTGCTTGAGCTCCTCAATGTCTCTTCCTTGCTTTTGTTGCTCCACTCTCATGGTCCTTTGGTCTTCTCTAATTTCATGGAGGAGGATGGAATGCTCTTGGTGCTCCACCCTTAGTTGTCCCATGTTGGAACTTAATTCTCCTAGGGAGGTGTTGATTTGCTCCCAATAGTTTTGTGGAGGAAATTGCATCCCTTGAGGCATCTCAGGGATTTCATGATGAGGAGTTTCCTCATGCTCTTGTCCATGAGTGGGATCTCTTGTTTGCTCCATCCTTTTCTTAGTGATGGACTTGTCCTCATCAATGAGGATGTCTTCCTCTATGTCAATTCCAACTGAGTTGCAGAGGTGACAAATGAGGTGAGGGAAGGCTAACCTTGCCACAGTAGAGGACTTGTCCGCCACCTTGTAAAGTTCTTGGGATATAACCTCATGAACTTCTACTTCCTCTCTAATCATGATGCTATGAATCATGATGGCTCGGTCTATAGTAACTTCAGACTGGTTGCTAGTGGGAATGATTGAGCGTTAGATAAACTCCAACCATCCCCTAGCCACGGGCTTGAGGTCATGCCTTCTTAGTTGAACCGGCTTCCCTCTTGAATCTCTCTTCCATTGAGCGCCCTCTTCACAGATGTCCATGAGGACTTGGTCTAACCTTTGATCAAAGTTGACCCTTCTAGTGTATGGGTGTGCATCTCCTTGCATCATAGGCAAATTGAATGCCAACCTTACATCTTCCGGACTAAAGTCTAAGTATTTCTCTCGGACCATTATAAGCCAATTCTTGGGGTCCAGGTTCACACTTTGATCATGGTTCTTGGTGATCCATGCATTGGCATAGAACTCTTGAACCATTAAGATTCTGACTTGTTGAATGGGGTTGGTGAGAACTTCCCAACCTCTTCTTCGTGTGGGGTCAACAGATGCTGAGGTGTCAAGGATTTTTCATCCCTGCACCATGTGGCGTGCAAAACGCCCCTTGCTGCCAATCCTGGTGTTAAACGCCAGGCTGCTGCCCATTTCTGGCGTTTAACGCCAGCTTCTTACCCATTCCTTGCGTTAAACGCCAGTCTGGTACCCATTGCTGGCGTTAAACGCCAGTCTGGCGCCCATTTCTGGCGTTAAACGCCCAGAATGGTGCCAGACTGGGCGTTTTAACGCCCATTCTGCTACCCTTACCGGCGTTTAAACGCCAGTAAGTTTCTCCTCCAGGGTGTTCTATTTTTCATTCTGTTTTTCCTTCTATTTTTGCTTTTTCAATTGTTTTAATGACTTCACATGATCATCAACCTACAGAAAACATAAAATAACAAAAGAAAATAGAAATTTAACATAGATAATTAAAGATTGGGTTGCCTCCCAACAAGCGCTTCTTTAATGTCAATAGCTTGACAGTGGGCTCTCATGGAGCCTTAAAGATGTTCAGAGCAATGTTGGAACCTCCCAACACCAAACTTAGAGTTTGAATGTGGGGGTTCAACACCAAGCTTATAGTTTGGTTGTGGCCTCCCAACACCAAACTTAGAGTTTGACTGTGGACGCTCTGTTTGACTCTATATTGAGAGAAGCTCTTCATGCTTCTTCTCCATGGTTACAGAGGGGTATCCTTGAGCGTTAAACACAAGGGAGTCTTCATTCACTTGAATGATCAATTCTCCTCTGTCAACATCAATCACAGCTTTTGCTGTGGCTAGGAAGGGTCTGCCAAGGATGATGGATTCATCCATACACTTCCCAGTCTCTAGGATTATGAAGTCAGCAGGGATGTAATGGTCTTCAACCTTTACCAAGATATCCTCTACAAGTACATAAGCCTATTTCTTTGAATTGTCTGCCATCTCTTGTGAGATTCTAGCAGCTTGTACCTCGATGATCCCTAGTTTCTCCATTACAGAGAGAGGCATAAGGTTTATACTTGACCCTAGGTCACACACAGAGCCTTTTCAAAGGTCATGGTGCCTATGGTACAAGGTATTGAGAATTTTCCAGGATCTTGTCTCTTCAAAGGTAATATCTGCCTAGTCAAGTCATCCAGTTCTTTAATGAGCAATGGAGGTTCATCCTCCCAAGTCTCATTACCAAACAACTTGGCATTTAGCTTCATGATTACTCCAAGGTACTTAGCAACTTGCTCTTCAGTAACATCTTCATCCTCTTTAGAGGAAGAATACTCATCAGAGCTCATGAATGGCAGAAGTAAATTCAATGGAATCTCTATGGTCTCTATGTGAGCCTCAGATTCCCATGGTTCCTTATTAGGGAACTCCATGGAGGCCAGTGGACGTCCATTGAGGTCTTCCTCAGGGGAAATCACTGCCTCTTCCTCCTCTCCAGGTTCGGCCATGTCAGACGTGTTTATGGCCTTGCACTCTCTCTTTGGATTCTCTTCTGTATTGCTTGGGAGAGTACTAGGAGGGAGTTCAGTAATTTTCTTACTCAGCTGACCCACTTGTGCCTCCAAATTTCTAATGGAGGACCTTGTTTCAGTCATGAAACTTTGAGTGGTTTTAATTAGATCAGAGACTATGGTTGCTAAGTCAGAGGGGCTCTGCTTAGAATTCTCTGTCTGTTGCTGAGAAGATGATGGAAAAGGTTTGCTATTGCTAAACCTATTTTTTCCACCATTACTGTTATTGAAACCTTGTTGAGGTCTCTGTTGATCCTTCCATGAGAGATTTAGATGATTTCTCCATGAAGGATTATAGGTGTTTCCATAGGATTCTCCCATGTAATTCACCTCTTCCATTGCAGGGTTCTCAGGGTCATAAGCTTCTGATTCAGAGGAAGCTTCTTTAGTACTGCCTGTTGCTGCTTGTATTCCAGACAGACTCTGAGAGATCATATTGACTTGCTGAGTCAATATTTTATTCTAAGCCAATATGGCATTCAAAGTATCAATTTCAAGAACTCCTTTCTTCTGATTTGTCCCATTATTCACAGGATTCCTTTCAGAAGTGTACATGAATTGGCTATTTGCAACCATTTCAATGAGTTCCTGAACTTCTGCAGGCGTCTTCTTCAGATAAAGAGATCCTCCAGCAGAGCTATCCAATGACATCTTGGATAGTTCAGACAGACCATCATAGAAGATACCTATGATGTTCCATTCTGAAAGCATGTCAGAAGGACACCATCTGATCAATTGCTTGTATCTTTCCCAAGCTTCATAGAGGGATTCACCTTTCTTCTGTCTAAAGGTTTGGACTTCCACTCTAAGCTTGCTCAATTTTTGAGGTGGAAAGAACTTTGCCAAGAAGGCATTGACTAGCTTTTCCCAAGAGTTTATGCTTTCTTTAGGTTGTGAATCCAACCATGTCCTAGCTCTGTCTCTTACAGCGAAAGGAAAGAGCATAAGTCTGTAGACCTCAGGGTCAACCCCATTGGTCTTGACAGTGTCACAGATTTGCAAGAATTCAGCTAAGAACTGATGAGGATCTTCCAATGGAAGTCCATGAAACTTGCAATTCTGTTGCATTAGAGAAACTAATTGAGACTTAAGCTCAAAGTTGTTTGCTCCAATGGCAGGGATTGAGATGCTTCTCCCATAGAAGTCGGGAGTAGGTGCAGTAAAGTCACCAAGCACCTTCCTTGCATTGTTGGCATTGTTGTTTTCGGCTGCCATGCTTTCTTCTTCCTTGAAAAGCTCTGTTAGGCCCTCTAGAGAGAATTGTGCTTTAGCTTCTCTTAGCTTTCTCTTCAAGGTCCTTTCAGGTTCAGGATCAGCTTGAACAAGTATGCCTTTATCTTTGTTCCTGCTCATATGAAAGAGAAGAGAACAAGAAAATAGAGAATCCTCTATGTCACAGTATAGAGATTCCTTGAGGTGTCAGAGGAAAAGAAGAATAGAAGGAGAAGATAGATAGAAGAGAATTCGAACTTATAAAGAGGGATAGAGTTCGAACTGCACCTTGAGGAGGAGTGTTAGTTCCTTAAATAGAAGGATGTGAGAAGAGGGGAAGAATTTTTGAAATTAAAGTAAAAGATTTTGAAATAATTAAAAAGAAATTTGAAAATTTGATTGAGATTTTTGAAAAAATTAAGATTAGGAAAGAAATTAAGTGATTTTTTGAAAATATTTTAAAATTAGAAATTAAAAAGATATGATTGAGAGTTAATTTTGAAAAAGATGTGATTGAGAAGATATGATTGAGAAGATATGATTGAAAATCAATTGTTTTTTAAAAAAAGAAAGTTTTAAAATTAAAGTTGATTATTTGACTAACAAGAAATTAAAAGATATGATTCTAAAATTTAAAATTTGATTATTTTGAAGTAAATCATTAATAGTAACAAAGATTTTCGAAAATTATAAAAAAATAGAAAGAAATTGATTTTGAAAGGATATGATTGAAAAGATATGATTTGAGAAAGATTTGATTTTGAAAAATTATGAAAATTTGAAAAAGATTTGAATTGAAAACAAAATCTTCCCTCTAGTGTCATCCTGGCGTTAAACGCCCAGAATGGCATCCATTCTAGTGTTTAACGCCCAAAATCCTACCATTTTGGGCGTTAAACGCCCAGCCAGGTACCCTGGCTGGTGTTTAAACGCCAGTTTTCCTTCTTCACTGGGCGTTTTGAACGCCCCGCTTTTTCTGTTTGATTCCTCTGCTGAATGTTCTGAATCTTCAATTCTCTGTATTATTGACTTGAAAAGACATAGTTTTGAGAAAAAAAATTTTTTTTTGAATTTTTCAATGATGAGAAACAATCAAAATATAACTAATCTTAGGAAAGTCAAATTAAACAAACAATGCATGCAGGACACCAAACTTACAAATTTTCATATAAGAGACACTAACAAATTGAGAATGCATATGAGAAACAACAAAACACACAAAACAAGAGAATCTAAAGATCAGAGCAATGAAATCATCAAGAACAACTTGAAGATTAATGAAGAACATAATGCATGTAATTTTCGAAAATTATAGGTATGCAATTGACACCAAACTTAAAATTAGACACTAGACTCAAACAAGAAACATAAAATATTTTTTATTTTTATGATTTTATAATTTTTTTTTTGTGGTTTTTTCGAAAATTGAGTGGAAAAGAAAATAAATGGATTCAAAATTTTTAATAAGAGTTCCAGGAATCATTGCAATGCTAGTCTAAGACTCCGGTCCAGGAACTAGACATGGCTTACTAGCCAGCCAATCTTTCAATGAAAGCTCCAGTCCAAAACACTAGAGATGGCCAATGGCCAGCCAAGCTTTAGCAGATCATTGCTAACAACAGCAAAATTGATAGAAATCAATAAGCTCTTGTGATGATAAGTTGAAACCTCGGTCCAAAAATTTAGACATGGTTTCACAACCAGCCAGACTTCAACAGATCATCATGAAACTCTAGAATTCATTCTTAAAAACTCTGAAGAAAAAAATAGAAATATATTATTTTTTTTTGAATTTTTTGAAAATAAAAATAAAATAAAATTACCTAATCTAAGCAACAAGATGAACCGTCAGTTGTCCAAACTCGAACAATCCCTGGCAACGGCGCCAAAAACTCGGTGCACGAAATTGTGATCATCAACAATGGCGCCAAAGGACTTGGAGCTCTTAAACATGAATCACACTTTGTCACAATTCCGCACAACTAACCAGCAAGTGCACTGGGTCGTCCAAGTAATACCTTACGTGGGTAAGGGTCGATCCCACAGAGACTATCGGCTTGAAGCAAGCTATGGTCACCTTGTAAATCTCAGTCAGGCGAATTCAGATGGTGATAGAGAATTGATAATTAAAAGATAAATAAATTATAAAATAAAGATAGAGATACTTATGTAATTCTTTGGTTGGAATTTCAGATAAGCGTATGAAGATGCTTTATTCCTCTTGAACCTCTGCTTTCCTATTGCCTTCTTCCAATCATTCATACTCCTTTCCATGGCAAGCTTTATGTTAGGCATCACTGTTGTCAATGGCTACTTCCCGTCCTCTCAGTGAAAACATTCCAAATGCGCTGTCACCGCACGACTAATCATCTGTCGGTTCTCGATCATGTTGGAATAGGATCCATTGATCCTTTTGTGTCTGTCACACGCCCAACAATCGCGAGTTTGAAGCTCGTCACAGTCATCCCTTCCCAGATCCTACTCGGAATACCACAGACAAGGTTTAGACTTTCCGGATCTCAAGAATGACCGCCAATAATTCTAGCCTATACCACGAAGGTTCCAATCTTAGATTAGAAACCCAATAGATATGCATTCAAGCTTGTTTGCATGTAGAACGGAAGTGGTTGTCAGTCACGCGTTCATAGGTGAGAATGGTGATGAGTGTCACATAATCATCACATTCATCATGTTCTTGGGTGTGAATGAATATCTTGGAGAAGAAATAGACTTGAGTTGAATAGAAAAACAATAGTACTTGTATTAATTCATGAAGGACAGCAGAGCTCCACACCTTAATCTATGGTATGTAGAAACTCCACCGTTGAAAATACAAAAGTGATAATGGTGTAAGCTTGGCCGAATGGCCAGCCTCCAAGGTCTAGGGACTAAACATCCAAAGACCGATCAAAATACAATAGTATAAGGTCCTATTTATAGAGAACTAGTAGCCTAGGGTTTACAGAAATCAGTAATTAATGCAGAAATCTTCTTCCGGGCCCACTTGGTGTATGCTTGGGCTGAGCATTGAAGATTCCATGTGTAGAGACTTTTCTTGGAGTTAAACGCCAGCTTTTGTGCCAGTTTGGGCGTTTAACTCCAGCTTTTGTGCCAGTTCCAGCGTTAAACGCCAGAATTCTTGAGCTGACTTGGAACGCCTGTTTGAGCCATCAAATCTTGGGCAAAGTATGGACTATTATATATTGATGGAAAGCCCAGGATGTCTACTTTCTAACACAATTGAGATCACGCCAATTGGGCTTTTGTAGCTCCAGAAAATCCACTTCGAGTGCAGGGAGGTCAAAATTCAACAACATCTGCAGTCCTTTTTCAGCCTCTGAATCAGATTTTTGCTCAGGTCCCTCAATTTCAGCTAAAAAATACCTGAAATCACAGAAAAATACACAAACTCATAGTGAAGTCCAGAAGAGTGATTTTTATTTAAAAACTAATAAAATATAATAAAAACTAATTAAAATATACTTAAAACATACTAAAAATAATACCAAAAAGCGTATAAATTATCCGCTCATCATAGAGCATTGGATAAATGCCAACCATCCTCTGGCCACAGGCTTGAAGTCAAGCCTACCCAGTTGGTATGGCTTGCGTTGTGCGTCCCTTCTCCACTGTGCTCCTTCCACACAAATGTCCACAAGGACTTGATCTAGTCTTTGGTCGGAGTTCACCCTTTTTGTGTAAGAGTGTGGGTCTCCTAGCATGTGTGGCAATTGTAGTGCCACTCTCACACTTTCTGGGTTGAAATCTAAGAGTTGCTCTCGGACCATGGTGCTCCAATTTTTGGAGCTTGGGTTTACACCTGTATCATGATTATTGGTGACGCAAGCATTGCCGAAGAATTCTTGCACCATTAGCGTTCCGACCTCTGAAATAGGATTGATCAGACTTTCCCAATCCCTTGTCCAGATCTCATGTTGGATCTTCGGATATTCTCCTTTTTTGAGCTTGAATGGGACCTCGAGAATCACCTTTTTGTGCCTTACCACATCATAGAAGTGATCATGGTGCACTTTGGTGAGGAATCTCCATGATTCCCAAGGTTCAAAATTGGACGTGGGAGCCTTTCCCTTTCTCTTCCTTGAAGCTTCGCCGGCCTTTGGTGCCATTGATAAACTCCATTTTTAGGGTTTATCTTGTGCTTAGTTTAGGGAGTTTTACCACCTTTTACCCACATTTACTGAATGAAATGGCATGGTTTCATGATTTTCTCCTAATTTGTACTTGAATGTGAAAACATGCTTTTTAGGCCCTTAATTAGCTAAATTTAATTCACCTTTGATTCCACTAGATGCCTTGATATGTTTGTTAGTGAATTTAGATTGGAAAGGCTCGGATTGGATCAAAGGGGTGGAGAGGAAAAGCATGAAAGTGGAAAACTCATGAATAAACAAGGATTTGGGATGCTGAGAACGACGCGCACGCGCACCAGACGCGCAGGCATGGATTGTGACATCGCAAGGCGACGCATACGCGTACATGACGTTTACGCATGGTGATAACATGTCACCATGTCATGTTTTCCTATGCTTTTTCACTAGTTTTTTTACTTGGTTTTCATGCATTCTTATGCAATAAGTAAGCCATTTGGGTGGAATTTCATGTTTCCTTTGATTCGATCAACCATGGATAATTTAATGCATTTTCATGAGATTTTGTGCTATAATTGTCGTATATTATGAAAGAGAAACAATCTCATGATTTTGAGCATAGCTTTTATGTTTTGATTGATTGATGATAGGTGAAAAGAGCTTTGAAGAAGGTTGAAGAAAGAAGGAATGGCAAAGAGCAAGAGAGGACAAAAAGCTTGAGCCAAAGTTTGCCTCAAACTTTAGCTCAAACTTTTGGAAGAGTTGAAAACACCCTGGATGGAGCAAAAGCTTGCGCCAACGTTTGCCTCAAGCTTTTTGGAGGGAGAAAACTGCCCCGAAATGTACATAAACGAACATGGTGGCAACCTGCAGTGAGGCCAACTGACCTCTGCACCTTCGACGGAGTATAACTCGAGTTGTAGAACTCCAAATGATGCGCTTCCAATGGCATTGGAAAGTAGACATTCAGGGCTTTCCAACAATGTATAATAGTATGGGGTGGACAATGCGTTTGAGCCTCCAAAATCTAGCGTTTTCGACCACGTTTGAGGCAAACGTCGCCTCAAACGCTGCACACCAAAGCCAGCGACCTTGTCCTCTTCAAAGGAGCATAACTTGAGTTGTAGATGTCCAATTGAGGTGAATCCAATTGGGTTAGAAAGCTGACATTTAGAGCTTTCCAACCATATATAATAGTATATAGTTGGCATGAAATTGGCAACATTGACAAGAGGACAAAGTAGCACCCCAAGAGGCATACAAGAGGGATCCACGTTTGGCTCAAAGTTTGACCTCAAACTTTAGCTCAAACGTGGATGACAGCAAAAAGAGGCTAGCTGATATGAAAAGCTTGAGCCAAATTTTGCCTCAAACTTTGACTCAAGCTTTTATGATTCATGGCCCGGTTCACAATGGGTTTCTCTCCAACTCCAAGAGCAATCAACAGAGGCCATCTTCAACCCAAATCCAAAGCAAGCAAAGCCCATTATCATCACTCAAAGGCACAAGAGATAGATAAAATAGGAATTTCATTTAATTGTAATTTGTCTTTAATTTCAGTTTTATTTTCATTTTCATTTTGTCAAAGCCTATAAAAAGGCATCATTTTCATTTTAGGAGGGGGCTCTGATAGAGAGCATAGGAGGTTGGCTCTAATAGAGAGCATTGAAGGCTGGCTCCACGAGGGAGCATTAGGAATAGAGAACTCTCTCTCTTTAGTTTTTCTCTTTGTTTTGAATCTTGGGTTGAGAATTGAAGGAATTCTGTTTCATTCTCACTTTGAGATTTCTCTTGTTCTTCTTCTACAAAATTTCAGTGAATTAAGGATCTGAATCAACACTCTGTTTACTGTTTTAATCTTCATTTCTTTTGCAAATTGTTCTTTATTGGATCAAAGAAGGACTTGAGATCTAGACTTGTTTTCTAGTCTCATTGAGCCCCTGAGATCTTCACTTGTCTTTCTAGATTTTACAATTGATTTGAGTTTTCTTGCTGATTTACTTTTCTGCTACAATTTCCTTCTCTGCAATTTTTACTTTCTACTGCATTGCTTCCAATTTACATTTCCTGCATATTTACATTCTACACTTTAACTTTGAGCTTGCTGCAAATCTGAATTTACTTTTCTTGCCTTGGATCCATTGCTTTCTTTAATTTCCCTGCACCCACTCCCCTTTACATTTAATGCAATTTACTTTTCTTGCAATTTAAGATTCTTACAATTTACATTTCTTGCTCTTTAAGTTACTTGCCAATTTACATTCTACAACTTTAAATTCATTGTCATTTACTTTCTGTTGGTTACAATTTCACACAATTCACTTCAATGTTAGCTTGACTAAACTAATCACCCACTAAAGTTGCTTGATCCATCAATCCCTGTGGGATCGACCTCACTCACGTGAGTTTTATTACTTGATGCGACCCGGTATACTTGCCGGTGAGTTTCGTGTGTTTGGAAAATTTGTTTTCCGCAAAAACACCATCAAGTTTTTGGCGCCGTTGCTGGGGATTGATTTAGATCAACAATGATTAAGTGGGTGAGAAGTCTAGATCAAGCATTTTCTTTGTTTTTGTTCTCTGTTCTAGCAAGCAAGATCAATCAAGCCAATTTCACAAGGAAGCTTGCTGAGGAGAGACCAAGACAGGGGGCAATAGCTGAATCTTCTCCTCCTTTGAGGTCATTCCTCTTAACAAACTGGAAGAAGAGGAAGAAAGTAAAGAACAACATGCCAATAGTAGGTAACGTTTCTCTTCTATGCTTTGTTCTCTTTCTTTACTTTGTTTAAATTCAATAAAATAGCATATGGTTACATTCTAAGTTTGGTGTTGCCTTGCAACAAATTGTTTTCAATCTTTTTGGATGATTGCATCAAATCAAAAAAATGAAAGTGACACACCAAGATTCTAAATTTGGTGTGCCACTTATTTTTCTATGCAAATCATTCAGCAACACCACTTGTTTGCATAATCGTAATGTTCTTTGCATTGTTATCTTTCTTTTAGTGAGACAATTTTAGTTTTCTCTTTGTTTTTAGTCATTCCCTTGTTTTAAATGCTTTCTTTTACTTACTGTGTTTGTTAATACACTACCAAGAGAGCTTTATTCATGATAGATTCTTGGCTTGGTGATTGTATTTAACATATAACAGTTTCTTTCATTTAGTTCTATTTCAAATAAATTGACATAGGATTGCATTCTAAGTTTGGTGTTGCTATGCAACAAAATTTGCTTCCAATCTTTACAGATACTTGCATCAATTCCAAATGAAAGTGTCACACTAAGTTTGGTGTGCCACTTATCTTTTATGCAATGTATTGTGCACACCTCCTTATCTATGCAATCATAATGTCTCTGTCTCTTGTACCTTGATTATTATCTTTAATTTTGCTTGCTTAGAACACATGTACTACTAACTTTTCATTGTGTAAGACATTCATGATCCATCTTAGCCCCATAGCCATTGTTCTAATTGTTGCTTGAGGATGAGCAAGCATTCTGAGTTTGGCAAGGGAAGGAGGAAGAATAGAGGAAAAAGGACAACAATAATGAAGATGAACTACAAGGTTGTAGAGTTCCTTTTCTCCTCATTTATTTCCAGCACTTACAATGCATGATTGTCTTTATATTCTCTATGTGCATGTGTGGTATGAATAAGCATAGCTTGAATACTGATTTGTAACATGTTGCCATACCATTATGACTACCAACTTGAGTTTTGTAAAGCTTAAAGCAGTAAAGTATCATGATCATAAACAAACAAGGAATTAAAGAAGAATTTAGCATGTGCATAAAAGTATTGGAAAGCTAGTATGTTTGATTGTTGCTTAATTGCATTGGATTTTATTTAATTGAAGTTTTCATCTATGACATTTTGTGAAATCTTTTGAAAATCATGAAAACCTTGAAGAGGCAAATACAATTAAAGCAAGAAAAGAAAAAGGGAAAGAATGAGAAAGCTGAAGGCTCTGAGTACCAATGGCAATTTATGAAATGTGCATAAACGAACATGGTGGCAACCTGCAGTGAGGCCAACTGACCTCTGCACCTTCGACGGAGTATAACTCGAGTTGTAGAACTCCAAATGATGCACTTCCAACGGCATTGGAAAGTAGACATTCAGGGATTTCCAACAATGTATAATAGTATAGGGTGGACAATGTGTTTGAGCCTCCAAAATCTAGCGTTTTCGACCACGTTTGAGGCAAACGTCGCCTCAAACGCTGCACACCAAAGCCAGCGACCTTGTCCTCTTCAAAGGAGCATAACTTGAGTTGTAGATGTCCAATTGAGGTGATTCCAATTGGGTTAGAAAGCTGACATTCAGAGCTTTCCAACCATATATAATAATCTATAGTTGGCATGAAATTGGCAACGTTGACAAGAGGACAAAGTAGCACCCCAAGAGGCATACAAGAGGGATCCACGTTTGGCTCAAAGTTTGACCTCAAAGTTTAGCTCAAACGTGGATGACAGCAAAAAGAGGCTAGCTGATATGAAAAGCTTGAGCCAAAGTTTGCCTCAAACTTTGACTCAAGCTTTTATGATTCATGGCCCGGTTCACAATGGGTTTCTCTCCAACTCCAAGAGCAATCAACAGAGGCCATCTTCAACCCAAATCCAATTTTTGTAAAAATGCCTATAAATAAGTATCTGTTTCATTTTATTAGGGGAGGCGAGCTCCACTAGGGAGCATTAGGAATACAGAACTCTCTCTCTTTAGTTTTTCTTTGTTTTGAATCTTGGGTTGAGAATTGAAGAAATTCTGTTTCAATCTCAACTTGAGAATTCTCTCTGTTTTCCTCTTCTGCAAACTTTCAGTGAATTGCAATTTGAATTAAAACTCTCTTTACTGCTTTCATCTCTATTTCTTCTGCAAATTGTTTACTGTTGGATCAAGGAAGGAATTGAGATCTAGACTTGGTCTCTAGTCTCATCCAACCCCTGAGATCTTCAACTTTCCTTTAGTTATTGCAATTGAGCTGCATTTCACTTTCTGTTTGGTTCCTCAATTCAATTTACATTAAGCTTGCTGCAAATCTCATTTACATTTCCTGCAAAATTTTAAATTCCTCTGCAATTGCTCTAAATTCTGATTCACTACAATTTTGCTTCTCTATTTACATTGCTCTCAGTTTACTTTCCAGCAATTTAAATTTCCAGTTGCGTGATCTATTGTTCTCTTTAATTTTCAGCACCCACTCCCCTTTACATTTGACGCAATTTACATTTCTTGCAATTTAAGATTCTTGCAATTTACATTTCTTGCTCTTAAAGTTACTTGCCAATTTACATTCTACAACTTTAAATTCATTGTCATTTACTTTCTGTTGGCTACAATTTCACACAATTCACTTCAATGTTAGCTTGACTAAACTAATCACCCACTAAAGTTGCTTGATCCATCAATCCCTGTGGGATCGACCTCACTCACGTGAGTTTTATTACTTGATGCGACCCGGTATACTTGCCGGTGAGTTTCGTGTGTTTGGAAAATTCGTTTTCCGCAAAAACACCATCACATGGATAGGAAATTGCCAAGCGACGCGTACGTGTACGTGGCGCGTACGCGTCGATGCTCGCACGTGACTCACCTAAAGGCAAAAGGCTGGGGGAAAATTCTAGGCTTTCTAGTGCACGAAATCACAATCACACTTTTGTAATTCCGCACAACTAACCAGCAAGTGCGCTGGGTCGTCCAAGTAATACCTTACGTGAGTAAGGGTCGATCCCACGGAGATTGTCGGTGTGACGCAAGCTATGGTTATCTTGTAACTCTTAGTCAGGATATCAATAATTCTCAGATTTAATCGTAAAAAGTAAAAGTACATGAAATAAATACATGTTTTGCAGTAATGAAGAACAAGTTGAGGTTTTGGAGATGCTCTATCTTCTAAATCTCTACTTTCCTACTATCTTCTTCTTCATGCACGCAAGGCTCCTTCCACGGCAAGCTGTATGTTGGTGGATCACCGTTGTCAATGGCTACCATCCGTCCTTTCAGTGAAAATGGTCCAAATGCGCTGTCACCGCACGGCTAATCATCTGTTGATTCTCACTCATGTGGGAATAGGATCCATTGATCCTTTTGCATCTGTCACTATGCCCCGCACCCGTGAGTTTGAAGCTCGTCACAGTCATCCCTTCCCAGATCCTACTCGGAATACCACAGACAAGGTTTAGACTTTTCGGATCTCAGGAATGGCCGCCAATAATTCTAGCTTATACCACGAAGGTCCTAATCTTAGATTAGAAACCCAAGAGATATGCACTCAAGCTATTGCAGATAGAACAGAGGTGGTTGTCAGGCACGTGTTCATAGGTGAGAATAATGATGAGTGTCACGGATCATCACATTCATCAAGTTGAAGTGCGAGTGAATATCTTAGAATAGAAATAAGCGTGATAGAATGAAAAACAGTATTAATTGCATTAATTCATCGAGACACAGCAGAGCTCCTCACCCCCAACCATGGAATTTATAGACTCATGCCATCAAAGATACAATATGAAACGTGTAAAGTGTCACGAGGTCTGTAAATACAATAGCAAAAGGTCCTATTTATAGAAAACTAGTAGCCTAGGGTTTACAGAAATGAGTAAATGATGCACAATCCACTTCTGGGCCCACTTGGTGTGTGCCTAGGCTGAGCATTAAAGTTTGACATGTAGAGACTTTTATTGGAGTTAAACGCCAGCTTTTGTGCCAGTTTGGGCGTTTAACTCCAGCTTTTGTGCCAGTTATGGCGTTTTGATGCCAGAATTTTTATGCTGACTTGGAACGCCGGTTTGGGTCATCAAATCTCGGGCAAAGTATAGACTATTACATATTGCTGGAAAGCCCAGGATGTCTACTTTCGAACGCAATTGAGAGAAAACCAATTGGACTTTTGCAGCTCTAGAAAAGCCACTTCGAGTGCAGAGAGGTCAGAATCCAACAGCATCTGCAGTCCTTTTGCAGCCTTTGAATCAGATTTTTCCTTAGGTCCCTCAATTTCAGCTAGAAAATACCTGAAATCATAGAAAAACACACAAACTCATAGTAAAGTCCAGAAATGTCATTTTTGAATAAAAACTAATAAAAACACAATAAAAACTAAC
This sequence comes from Arachis ipaensis, assembly GCF_000816755.2. NCBI lineage: Eukaryota > Viridiplantae > Streptophyta > Magnoliopsida > Fabales > Fabaceae > Arachis > Arachis ipaensis. The sequence goes on from NC_029788.2 coordinate 60,613,848, forward strand.
TAAAATATACTAAAAACATACTAAAAAAATGCCAAAAAGCGTATAAATTATCCGCTCATCACAACACCAAACTTAAATTGTTGCTTGTCCCCAAGCAACTAAAAAAAAGTAGGATAAAAAGAAGAGAATATACAATAAATTCTGAAAACATTCTATGAAAAGCAGTCTTAATTAGATGAGCGGGGCTATTAGCTTTTTGCTTCTGAATAGTTTTGGCATCTCACTTTATCCTTTAAAGCTCAGAATGATTGGCATCTATAGGAACTCAGAATTCAGATAGTGTTGTTGATTCTCCTAGTTCAGTATGTTGATTCTTGAACACAGTTACTTTATGAGTCTTGGCCGTGACCCTAAGTATTTTGTTTTCCAGTATTACCACCGGATACATAAATGCCACAGACACATAACTGGGTGAACCTTTTCAGATTGTGACTCAGCTTTGCTAGAGTCCTGATGCCAGGGGATTTTGGCCAGTTTCACTGACCTTTTCTTTACTATTTTTAGGGTAGTTTCATCCATTTCCTTAGGAAATAAGCTAGTTTTGGGTAGATATTCACTAACATCTTGATTCAAGCATACATTGAGCACTTTACATGATTTCATGAGGATTTTGCATGAATTTAATGAAAAATTGGATGTTGCATTTCCCATGACTTGGACTAAAACTTTGATGCACTTTATTGCTTGATTTTAGGACAAAGGAAGCAAAGAAGAACCACATTAGTGGCTACGTTAGTTACACTAACGTTAACACTAACGTGGAATGGGAGTAACTTGCAAAGTTAATGAGAAAAGTAATTGCCAATAACGCTCTCGAAGCCATCATTGCCCACGTTAAGAGTTCACGTTAACTAAGTTAACGTGAACTCTAACGTGGAAGAAAGGAAATGGAGCCAACGTTAGTGACACTTAACATTATCACTAACGTTGGACCAAGCTCATAAGTGGCCACATTAGTTGCCACGTTAACTTAGTTAACGTGGCCTCTAACGTTAAGAAGTAAAAGGGAAGCCAGCATTAGTGACATTCAACTTTATCACTAACGTTGGCCAAGTCACAATAAGCCACGTTAACTCCCACGTTAACTTAGTTAATGTGGAAGTTAACGTGAAGAAGGGGGGTGATCGCCAACGTTAGGGACACCCAACATTGTCACTAATGTTGGAATGAGCCCACACAAGCCACTATGAGCCACGTTAACTCCCACGTTAACTTAGTTAACGTGAAAGCTAACGTGGATAAGGGAATGAATACTAGTTTTCATTATTTTTCTTCTATCTTTTCTCTTGATTTTACTTGAAAGCTTTTGATCTTTATCCAATTGGGTAGTTATCTTGGAAAAGAAGCTATTCAAACTTGGATCTCTTCTGAACCTTGAAAGAGGAATGAAGAGATCATGCTAGAAATGCTTTCTCATGCTAGACCAAATTGGGTTTGGATAGATATGTGACTATAATCCTCTCAACACTTGATTTGGGAAATGCATGTCGTATAATCAGTGACCATACTTCATCTCTTCTCATGAGCAATTGACCAAGAAATTGGCTATTGATCAAGATTTGAGAGATTGAATTACAAGGAATTATAATTCGATCACTTAAGATTGCCAAGGAGATCAATGAGTGCATTGATTGAGGAAGAGATGAAAATGAAATTGATCCGGAGAATGCAACATCTCCTGAGCCCAATGAACTCCCCATTTCTGATCTTACCCATTCTCTTTAATTTCTGTCATTTACTTTTATGAGCAATTACTCCATTCCCATTTAAAATTCTGCAATTTACTTTCCATCATCTACATTCAGCTCTTTATTTCCAGCATTTACTTTTCTGTTATTTACTTTCCCGCCATTTAATTTTCTGCAATTCTCAACTCAAATTCTGATTCGCTCAACTAGAACATTCCTCTAGTTAAAGTTGCTTGATCAATCAATCCCTGTGGGATTCGACCTCACTCTATTGTGAGTTTTTACCTGACGACAAATTCGGTACACTTGCCGAAGGAAATTTGTTATGAGACAAGTTTTCCGTTCATCAAGTTTATGGCGCCGTTGCCGGGGATTGATTGTGCATCAACAATGATTAAATTGGAGGATAACTAGATTGAGCATTTTTATTTTTGTTTGATTTAATCTTCTGTTTGAGTCATTTACTTTCAGTTTTAGTTAATTTCTTCCCTTCCCCCTACTTTTTCTTGTTATTTACCATTCATTTCACTAACCCACTAACTGTTTGATATATTGCATCACTCACACTAACAGTAATTCTGACAGATATACTTTCTGCACCTATTCTCTTTGCTTATACTTGTTGGTTGTATGACAGGGAGAAGAAGCAGTGCTTCAACTTCCTTTGATTCTGAACCTGAGAGAACCTTCCTTAGACTAAGGAGGAAGGCAAGAGAAAAATGTGTAGTTGGTGCTGAAGAAGAGGAGGAACACTTTGAGGAATACTTTGAACCAAATATGGAAGAAAACATGGAAAACCATCGTGAAGAAGAAGCTCACAACCATGGCGGAGGAAGACGAGCAAATCATGCTGGGGAGGATAGAAGAGTTTTAGGCTCTTACATCAACCCAAACCCAGGAAACTGTGGAAGTAGCATTCAAAAGCCAACCATCCAATACTCCAAGACCTACAACCCTGGATGGAGGAATCACCCAAACTTTGGGTGGGAAAATCAACAAGACTAAAGCCTTAATCAAAGACGGCCAAATCCCAACAATGCAGACCACCAACATTTCACATCTAGACCATATCAACACCCCCATAACAACACCTCTCCACATCCACATCAAAACCAAAATAACTTACCTCATCCTTCCACCTCTAATCCCAATCTACAATCATTTGATGACAGACTCTCAAGGATTGATAATCTACTTGAAGGCATAGGCAAAGAGATTCAAGACAATAAAGCGTTCCGAGAAGAAGTGATGTCCAATATGCAGAATCAGAATGCTGCCATCAAGAAATTTGAGACACAAATTGGCTACTTATTCAAGCAAATTCCCAGCCACAACCTTCGCAGTAATACTAACTCAACCAAAAGGGAGGAGTGTCAGGCTATCACCCTTCGGAGTGGGAAGGAACTGAAGGAAACCCCCCAGAAACCACAAGAAGAGGACTCAAATAAAGAGGAAAAAGAGCAGGACGAAGCTCGAGTTCTGACTTTGAGTTCACAAAAAGGGGAAGGAGTACTGAAGCCAGACGTCCCAAGAGTCCCATACCCTCAGCAATTAAAGAAGAAGGGAGATGACAATCAGTTTTCGAGATTTTTTGAAATCTTCAAGAAACTGCAAATCAACATACCCTTTGCTGAAGCAATAGAACAAATGCCACTCTACGCCAAGTTCTTGAAGGAGCTTATGACTAAGAAGAGAAGCTGGAAGAACAACGAGACTGTGATACTAACCAAAGAATGTAGTGCTATCATTCAGCACAAACTGCCCCAGAAATTTAAGGATCTTGGGAGTTTTCAGATCCCTTGCATTATAGGGGAAATCACAGTGGAGAAAGCTCTTTGTGACTTAGGAGCCAGCATCAACTTGATGTCAGTAGCTATGATGAGGAAGATGAAGATAGAGGAGGCTAAACCAACAAAAATGGCCTTACAGTTGGCAGACAGATCGTTCAAGTTCACTCATGGCGTAGTAGAGGATTTGCTGGTGAAAGTGGGAGACTTCATATTCCTGGCAGACTTTGTAGTGCTGGACATGCAGGAGGAAGCCAAGACCTCCATTATATTGGGAAGGCCGTTCTTGGCCACTGCTGGAGCTGTCATTGATGTCCAAAAAGGTGATCTCACCCTGAGATTACACAATAAAAAGATGACAATCAATGTGTTCAAGGCCATGAATTACCCACAAGAACAACTGGGGGAATGTATGAGGTTGGACTCAGTTGAAAAGGAGGTGCATGAGAGTTTTGAAGAAGAAGAGTCTGAAGAACCTGAAAGAATAATAGAAGAAGAGTGTACATCAAGTGAAGAGGTTGCAACAACAGAAATTGGCATACCAGGTGCACCAAAGGAAGAGAACGAAAAGTTAGAAGCACCTAAACTTGAACTCAAAGCACTACCACCCACTCTCAAATATGCATACTTAGGAGAAAATGAAAATTACCCAGTGATCATAAGCTCATGCCTCAGCAAAGATCAAGAGGATGAACTGATCAAAGTATTGCGACAGCACAAGGATGCCATTGGTTGGACACTTGCTGACCTGAAGGGGATAAGTTCGGCCATATGCATGCACAAGATACTGCTGGAAGATGATGCCAAACCATCCATTCAATCCCAAAGAAGGTTGAACCCAATCATGAAGGAAGTGGTACAGAAGGAAGTTATGAAGTTATGGCAAGGGGGGTAATTTACCCAATCTCAGACAGCCCCTGGGTTAGCCCCGTGCATGTCGTCCCAAAAAAGGGAGGAATTACCGTGGTTCCCAATGAGAAGAACGAACTAATTTCTACAAGGACAGTCACAGGATGGCGGATGTGCATAGACTACAGGAAGCTCAACGAGGCTACACGAAAAGATCATTTCCCCCTTCCATTCATGGATCAGATGTTGGAAAGACTTGTAGGGCACGTATATTATTGTTTTCTCGACGGTTATTCAGGATATAACCAAATAGTGGTTGATCCCAGAGATCAAGAGAAAACTTCATTCACTTGCCCATATGGAGTGTTTGCCTACAGGCGCATGCCATTTGGGCTATGTAATGCACCTGCGACTTTCCAACGCTGCATGCTTTCTATCTTTTCAGATATGATAGAAAAATTCATTGAAGTTTTTATGGATGATTTCTTGGTATTCAGAGATTCCTTCCCTAGTTGCCTACATCACCTCGCCTTGGTATTGAAAAAATGCCAAGAGACCAATTTGGTCTTGAACTGGGAGAAATGTCACTTTATGGTGACAGGAGGAATAGTCCTTGGTCACAAAGTTTCTAACCAAGGCATTGAGGTTGACAGAGCTAAAGTAGAACTTATTAAAAAACTGCCTCCACCCAGTGATGTTAGGGCAATTAGGAGCTTTTTGGGGCATGCTGGTTTTTACAGAAGGTTTATTAAAGATTTTTCAAAGATAGCCAAGCCCTTAAGCAATCTCCTTGTATCTGATACACCATTTATCTTTGATGAAACATGCATGTTAGCCTTTGAAAATTTGAAAATGAGGTTGTCCTCTGCTCCTATCATTTCCCCACCTGATTGGAATTTACCGTTTGAATTGTGTGTGATGCATCTGATTTTGCAGTTGGGGCAGTGTTAAGACAAAGGAAAGACAACTTAGTACATGTGATATACTATGCTAGCAAATTCCTTAATGATACTCAAAGAAATTATACCACTACTGAAAAGGAGTTACTAGCAATAGTTTTTGCATTTGACAAGTTTAGATCATACCTCATTGGTGCTAAAGTGATTGTTTTCACAGATCACACAGCACTTAAATATTTGTTTGCCAAGCAAGAATCAAAACCAAGACTAATGAGATGGATTTTATTGCTGCAGGAATTCAATATTGAAATCAGAGACAAGAAAGGAGTGGAGAACAAGGTAGCAGATCACCTATCCAGGATTCCTCATGATAAAGGTGGAACACCTGATACAAGTGTGAACGAGTTCTTCCCTGATGAGTAGTTGATGATAGTTCACAAAGCACCATGGTTCGCAGACATTGACAACTTCAAGGCAACTGGGGCATTGCCTCCAGAGATCAATAAACATCAAAAAAGGAAGCTCATGAATGATGCAAAGTACTTTATTTGGGATGAGCCATATCTATTCAAGAAGTGTTCAGATGGAATCCTTAGAAGATGTGTTTCGGAAGAAGAAGGACGAGAGGTCCTATGGAATTGCCACGGCTCATGCTATGGAGGCCACTTTGGAGGGGATAGAACTGCAGCTAAGGTGTTACAAAGCGGATTCTTTTGGCCCACCCTTTTCAAGGATGCCAAGGAACTAGTAAAGAGCTGCAATGAATGCCAAAGATCTAGAAACTTGCCCAAAAGAAATGATATGCCACAAAATTTCATCTTGGAACTGGAATTGTTTGATGTATGGGAAATCGATTTCATGGGACCATTCCCAACCTCATATGCAAACAAATACATCTTGGTAGCAGTGGATTATATTTCCAAGTGGGTAGCGGCTATTGCAACCCCAACAAATGATAACAGGGTAGTCATGAACTTCCTCAGGAAGAATATCTTTAGCCGGTTTGGAGTCCCACGAGCACTCATCAGTGATGGAGGGAGCCATTTTTGTAACAGACCACTAGAAGCTCTTCTCCTACGATATGGGGTAAAACACAAGGTAGCCACACCTTACCATCCCCAAACAAGTGGAAAAACTGAGATATCCAACAGAGAGCTAAAGAGGATTCTGGAAAAGACTTTGGGTGCATCAAGAAAGGATTGGTCGAAGAAGCTGGATGATTCTCTTTGGGCATACAGAACAGCATTCAAAACACCACTTGGAATGTCCCCATATCAACTAGTGTATGGGAAAGCTTGTCATTTACCACTGGAGCTGGAACACAAAGCTCTCTGGGCTATCAAGATACTAAATTTTGACAGCATTGCTGCTGGTGCAAGGAGGATCTTGCAGCTGCAAGAGATGGAGGAATTCAGGTCACAAGCCTATGAAAATACCAAGATGTATAAAGAGAAAGAAAAGAGAAGACATGACATGCATCTTGCACCCAGGAGTTTCGAAAAGGGGCAGCGAGTACTCCTTTACAATTCTAAATTGAGACTATTCCCAGGAAAACTCAAATCAAGGTGGTCCGGACCTTTTCTTGTCACAAAAGTTTTGCCACATGGACACATCGAAATCATGGATGAAGGTTCAGAGAGGACTTTTACAGTGAAAGGACAAAGGCTCAAGCATTATCTGGGCAACATGGGGGAAAACCCCAGAGTAAATTACCATCTCAAGTAAAGGAGGAACCGTCGAGCTAGCGACAAAAAAAGAGCGCTCTGTTGGGAGGCAACCCAACCTCAGAGAGTTTCCTTTTCATCTTTATTTCAATAAGGATCACAAGTTGTTTCTCCTGTATTGCGAGGAGCTAAGTTTGGTGTTCCACACCAAAACAATTCAAGAGTGAAAGTGTGATTCTAAGTTTGGTGTTCCACCAAAGACATTAGTTAGAATTACACCCCACTCCCAAAACACATTGCTAGCTCCAACCAATCAAGAGAAACCACTTAGATGTAGTTAGACTTTAGTAATAATTGTTTTGTTAACAACAAGATATGAGGTTCTCTGCATATATGCAATATTTTGTACTGGGCAAGGAACTAAGTTTGGTGTTCACACACCAAATTAAGTTCAAAAGCCACAAGCATACATGCAAGCTAACTATGTCTCAAGTGCTTTGGGAACAAGCAACTTCCAATAACTTTGCAGGAATCTTATGAGAAAATGGTGCACCTTCACCCAAGGAAGTGAAGTAGCAAGGACTAGGATGATGACAAAGAAAGAAGGCAACTAGAAATCATCACCCGAAGGTTGCATTGTTACTTAATTCCATTATACTCAGAATTGTTGAAAATTGGAAGTCCGAATGCACTTTTGATTAATAATTACTCGTAGTTGGAACCTTTTTCAATTCTGTCTCTTAAGTTTTGTGTTGAAGAGGTCTATGCTTGCTGGTCTTTATGTCACTGCACCCTTACTTTGCTTACTTGTATGTTTGTCCCTTTAAATCAAATGAAAAGAGAATGAGTGTTTTTAAAGACCAGAGAGGAGTTCATATTATGGAGTAAGTTCATGAGTTTATGGTATAGTTATAAGTTAGCTAAGTTAGTTCAAACACAAGGTGGGAGGACAACTATCTGTCATGAATACTATGCTTGAGACACACCTCATGAGACTAGCTAAATAAGAAGATCCTAATAAGAAAAAGTGAAAGAACAATAAAGGTTGAAAAATAAAAGAAAAAGAGTAAGCAATAAGGCTAGGCACCAATGGTTTTAATCTTGAGGCATGTGTCTGTGGTGCTCCTGTGTGAGGGATCTACTTGGATGAATAAGCTCGGTCAACCAAGTTCCACGATCCACAACTTCGTGGGGATTCCTGAATGAACGAGTTCAGAGAGGGGGTATGTATGTGTGGTGTCCGTATATCAAATAAATAAAAGAAAAGAACTCTGGAACCACAGGTCATGGAGAAACCCAATGATTTACGAGACATAACTCCCAATGAGAACTATCACCTGAAAGTCAACTATTAGGGCTCAATCAATTGGGTTCAATGGTTCACTATTCCGTGGGGATT
>NC_029788.2:60622158-60714899 GCF_000816755.2 Arachis ipaensis
TATGAGGATTTTGCATGAATTTAATGACAAATTGGATGTTGCATTTACCATGACTTAGACTAGAACTTTGATGCACTTTATTGCTTGATTTCAGGACAAAGAAAGCAAAGAAGAACCACATTAGTGGCTACGTTAGTTACACTAACGTTAACACTAACGTGGAATGGTGGTAACTTGCAAAGCTAATGAGAAAAGTAATTGCCAATAACGCTCTCGAAGCCATCATTTCCCACGTTAAGAGTCACGTTAACTAAGTTAACGTGAACTCTAACGTGGAAGAAAGGAAATGGAGCCAACGTTAGTGACATTCACCTTTGTCACTAACGTTGGAGATGGCTAGCATGGCCACGTTAGAAGTCACGTTAACCTAGTTAACGTGGACTCTAACGTGAGAAATAGGGGCACATGTTAGAGTCCACGTTAACTAGGTTAACGTGACTTCTAACGTGGCCATGCTAGCCATCTCCAACGTTAGTGCCAAAGTTGAGTGTCACTAACGTTGGCTCCATTTCCTTTCTTCCACGTTAGAGTTCACGTTAACTTAGTTAACGTGGCTCTTTTACCGTAGGCTTGCCAACCTTCGAGAACGTTAGTGACATTTACCATTGTCACTAACGTTCTCGAAGGTTGGCAAGCCTACGGTAAAAGAGCCACGTTAACTAAGTTAACGTGAACTCTAACGTGGAAGAAAGGAAATGGAGCCAACGTTAGTGACATTCACCTTTGTCACTAACGTTGGAGATGGCTAGCATGGCCACGTTAGAAGTCACGTTAACCTAGTTAACGTGGACTCTAACGTGAGAAATAGGGGCACATGTTAGAGTCCACGTTAACTAGGTTAACGTGACTTCTAACGTGGCCATGCTAGCCATCTCCAACGTTAGTGCCAAAGTTGAGTGTCACTAACGTTGGCTCCATTTCCTTTCTTCCACGTTAGAGTTCACGTTAACTTAGTTAACGTGGCTCTTTTACCGTAGGCTTGCCAACCTTCGAGAACGTTAGTGACATTTACCATTGTCACTAACGTTCTCGAACCCATATTTTCACTGAACGTTAACACCACTAACATCCTGAGCTAAAGTCTCTGCCCACTTTACACTTTCTCTCTGCAAGTAAAGCCAAGCCCAATGAAGAAGAAAACTGCTTCAAACTCAAGATCCAAAGGCCCATACCCAAGACTTGAAGAGCCAACTAGAAGAACAGAAGAGTAGTATATATAGAAGTAGCTTTGAATTAAATTGCGAGTTTGGAAATTATAGGGAGCCTCTTGGCATAGAACTACTCTCTGTATTTTACTTTCTCTGCACTTCTAGTTTCATAATGTATTCTCCATCTTTGTTTTCATTTTCCAGAGCTATGAACAACTAAACGCCTTTCATTGGGTTAGGGAGCTCTGTTGTAATTTGATGGATCAATACTAATTTTCATTATTTTTCTTCCATCTTTTCTCTTGATTTTACTTGAAAGCTTTCGATCTTCATCCAATTAGATAGTTATCTTGGAAAAGAAGCTATTCAAACTTGGATCTCTTCTGAACCTTGAAAGAGGAATGAAGAGATCATGCTAGAAATGCTTTCTCATGCTGGAACAAATTGGGTTTGGATGGATATGTGACTATAATCCTCTCAACACTTGATTTGGGAAATGCATGTGGTATAATCAGTGACCATACTTCATCTCTTCTCATGAGCAATTGACCAAGGAATTGGCTACTGATCAAGATTTGAGAGATTGAATTACAAGGAATTGTAATTCGATCACTTAAGATTGCCAAGGAGATCAATGAGTGCATTGATTGAGGAAGAGATGAAAATGAAATTGATCCGGAGAATGCAACATCTCCTGAGCCCAGTGAACTCCCCATTTCTGATCTTACCCATTCTCTTTAATTTCTGTCATTTACTTTTATGAGCAATTACCCCATTCCCATTTAAGATTCTGCAATTTACTTTCCGTCATCTACATTCAGCTCTTTATTTCCAGCATTTACTTTTCTGTTATTTACTTTCCCGCCATTTAATTTTCTGCAATTCTCAACTCAAATTCTGATTCGCTCAACTAGAACATTCCTCTAGTTAAAGTTGCTTGATCAATCAATCCCTGTGGGATTCGACCTCACTCTATTGTGAGTTTTTACTTAACGACAAATTCAGTACACTTGCCGAAGGAAATTTGTTATGAGACAAGTTTTCCGTGCATCAAGTTCCCAATTTGAGGTGTCCAGAGCTCTTAAGCACACTCTTTTTGCTTTGGATCACGACTTTAACCGCTCAGTCTCAAGCTTTTCACTTGACACCTTCACGCCACAAGCACATGGTTAGGGACAGCTTGGTTTAGCCGCTTAGGCCAGGATTTTATTCCTGTGGGCCCTCCTATCCACTGATGCTCAAAGCCTTGGATCCTTTTTATTTTTCCTTGCCTTTTGGTTTAAAGGGCTATTGGCTTTTTCTGCTTCTTTTTCTTTTTCTTTCTTTTTCTTTTATTATTTTTTTTCGCTTCTTTTTTTTTTTCGCAAGCTTTTTACTGATTTTTCTTGCTTCAAGAATCATTTTTATAATTTTTCAGATTATCAATAACATTTCTCCTTTTCCATCATTCTTTCAAGAGCCAACAATTTTAACATTCATAAATAACAAATTCAATAATATGCACTGTTCAAGCATTCATTTAGAAAAACAAAAAGTATTGCCACCACATCAAAATAATTAATCTGTTTTACAATTCAAACTTTATGTACTTCTTTTTCTTTTTCAGAAAACATTTTTCATTTAAGAAAGGTGATGGATTCATAAGACATTCATAGCTTTAAGGCATAGACACTAAGACACTAATGATCATGTAATAAGACACAAACATAAATAAAACATACAATATTGGGAACGAAAAACAGAAAGTAAAGAACAAGGAAATTAAAGAATGGGTCCACCTTAGTGATTGCGGCTTGTTCTTCCTCTTGAAGATCTTATGACGTGCTTTAGCTCCTCTTTGTCTCTTCCTTTTCCTTTGTTGCTTCTCTCTCATGGCCTTTTGGTCCTCTCTAATTTCATGGAGGATAGTGGAATGCTCTTGTTAAGGTCCATGAGTGGGCTCTCTTGTTTGCTCCATCCTTTTTTTAGTGATGGGCTTTTGAGATGAATCTCTCCATTTTCCATGACTCGGAGGTGGAAGCTTTTGCCTTCCCTTTCCTCTTTCTAGAGGTTTCTCCAGCGTTAGGCACCATAAATGGTTATGGAAACATAAAAAGCAATGCTTTTTCTACACCAAACTTAGAAGGTTTGCTTGTCCTCGAGCAAAAGAAGAAAGAAGGGAGGAGAAGAAGAAGAAAATGGAGGAGATGGAGAGGTGTGAGTGGTTAAGAGGTGATGGAGAAGAGTATTTGGGGAAGGGTGTTATTGGAATGTGTGAAAAAGAGAGAGATTAAGTTTAGGTAGGTGGGGATCCTGTGGGGTCTACAGATCCTGAGGTGCCAAGAATTTCTCATCCCTGTACCATTCTGGCGTGTAAACGCCCCTTTGAGTGCCAATCCTGGCGTTGAATGCCAGGTTGCTGCCCATTTCTGGCGTTTAACGCCAGCTTTGTGCCCTTTTCTGGCATTAAACGCCCAGAATGGTGCCAGACTGGGCGTTTAACGCCCATTCTGCTACCCTTACTGGCGTTTAAATGCCAATAAGCTCATCCTCCAGGGTGTGCTATTTTTAATGCTGTTTTTGAATTTGCTTTGATTTCTGCAATTGTTTTTGTGACTCCACATGATCATCAACCTAAAGAAGACATAAAATAACAATGGAAAAATGGAAAATTAACACAGATAAATAAAAATTGGGTTGCTTCCCAATAAGCGCTTCTTTAATGTCAATAGCTTGACTTTTTACTGAGCTTTATTCAAGCCTCAGTTTTCAGCATTCTTGCTCAAAATTGCTTTCAAGATAATGTTTGATTCTTTTTCCATTAACAATGAACTTTTTATCAGAGTCAGTATCCTGAAGCTCAACATATCCATATGGTGACACACTTGTAATCACATATGGTCCCCTCCACCGAGATTTTAATTTTCCGGGGAATAATTTGAGCCTAGAATTAAACAGCAGAACCTTCTGTCCTGGTTCAAAGACTCTAGATGACAATTTCTTGTCAGGCCACCTTTTTGCTTTTTCCTTATAAATTTTTTGCATTTTCAAAAGCATTGAGTCTGAATTCCTCTAGCTCATTCAGCTAGAGCAATCTTTTCTCTCCAGCTAACTTAGCATCCAGGTTTTGGAATCTGGTTGCCCAGTAGGCCTTATATTCTAGTTCCACGGGCAGATGACAGGCCTTGCCATACACAAGCTGGTGTGGAGAGGTTCCTATAGGAGTCTTGAATGCTGTTCTGTATGCCCACAGAGCATCATCCAAGCTTTTTGCCCAATCCTTTCTACGGGTAATTACAGTCCGTTCCAGGATTCTTTTTAGTTTTCTATTAGAGACTTCAGCCTGCCCATTTGTCTGTGGGTGATATGGAGTTGCTACTTTGTTGCTAATTCCATATCAAACCATAGCAGAGTAAAGCTGTTTATTGCAGAAATGAGTGCCCCCGTCACTGATTAATACTCTGGGGACACCAAATCTGCTGAAGATATGTTTCTGGAGGAACTTCAACACGGTCTTAGTATCATTAGTGGGTGTGGCAATTGCTTCTACCTATTTAGATACGTAGTCTACTGCCACCAGAATGTATGTGTTTGAGTAAGATGGTGGGAAAGGACCCATGAAGTCAATACCCCATACATCAAACAATTCAATCTCTAAGATTCCTTGTTGAGGCATGGCATAACCATGAGGCAAGTTGCCAGCTCTTTGGCAACCGTCACAGTTACGCACAAACTCTCGGGCATCTCTGTGGAGAGCAAGCCAGTAGAACCCACATTGGAGGACCTTAGTGGCTATTCGCTCACCTCCGAAATGTCCTCCATACTGTGATCCATGGCAATGCCATAGAATCTTCTGTGCCTCTTCTCTAGGCACGCATCTGCGGATCATTCCGTCTGCACATCTCTTAAAGAGAAATGGTTCATCCCATAAGTAGTACTTTGCATCAGAAATTAGTTTTTTTGTTTGTACCCTGCTGTACTCCTTGGGTATGAACCTCACAGCTTTATAATTTGCAATGTCTGCAAACCATGTTGCTTCCTGAATGGCAAAGAGTTGCTCATTCGGAAAGGTCTCAGAGATCTCAGTAGGAGGGAGGGACGCCCCTGCTACTGGTTCTATTCGGGACAGGTGATCAGCTACCTTGTTCTCTGTCCCTTTTTTGTCTCTTATTTCTATATCAAACTCTTGCAGAAGCAACACCCATCTTATTAGCCTAGGTTTTGAATCCTGCTTTGTGAGTAGATATTTAAGAGCAGCATGGTCAGTATACACAATCACTTTTGAATCTATTAAATAGGATCTAAACTTGTTAATGGCATAAACCACTGCAAGCAACTCTTTTTCTGTGGTTGTGTAGTTTTTTTGTGCGTCATTTAGAATACGGCTGGCATAGTAAATGACGTGCAGAAGTTTGTTATGCCTCTGTCCTAATACTGCACCAATAGCATGGTCACTGGCATCACACATTAGTTCGAATGGTAATGTCCAGTCTGGTGCAGAAATCACTGGTGCTTTGACCAGCTTAGCTTTCAGAGTTTCAAAAGCCTGCAGACACTCTGTGTCAAACACAAATGGTGTGTCAGCAGCTAGAAGATTGCTCAGAGGTTTTGCAATTTTTGAAAAATCCTTTATAAACCTCCTATAGAATCCTGCATGCCCCAGAAAGCTTTTGATTGCCTTAACAGGCAGGTGGTGGTAATTTTTCAATTACTTCCACTTTAGCTTGATCCACCTCTATTCCCTTGTTTGAAATTTTATGCCCAAGGACAATTCCTTCAGTCACCATAAAGTGACATTTTTCCCAGTTTAAAACTAGGTTAGTCTCTTGGAATCTTTTCAGAACAAGTGCTAAATGGTCAAGACAGGAGCTGAATGAGTCTCCAAATACTGAAAAGTCATCCATGAAGACTTCCAGAAATTTTTCTACCATATCAGAGAAGATAGAGAGCATGCACCTCTGAAAGGTTGCAGGTGCATTGCATAGACCATAGGGCATCCTTCTATAGGCAAATACTCCAGAAGGGCATGTGAATGTTGTTTTCTCTTGGTCCTGAGAATCTACTGCAATTTGGTTGTAACCTGAATAGCCATCCAAAAAAGCAGTAGTATTCATGACCTGCTAGTCTCTCTAACATTTGGTCTATGAATGGTAAAGGAAAATGATCCTTTCTGGTGCCTGTATTGAGCCTTCTGTAGTCAATACACATACACCACCCTATAACTGTTCTTGTAGGAACCAGTTCATTCTTTTCATTATGAACCACTGTCATGCCTCCCTTCTTGGGGACAACGTGGACAGGGCTCACCCAGGGACTATCAGAAATAGGATAAATAATCCCAACCTCTAGTAACTTAATGACCTCTTTCTGCACCACGTCCTTCATGGCTGGATTTAGCCGCCTCTGTGGTTGAACCACTGGCTTAGCATCATCCTCCAAAAGGATCTTGTGCATGCATATTGCTGGGCTAATGCCCTTAAGATCACCTCTGGACCATCCAAGAGCTATCTTGTGTGTCCTCAGCACCTAAATTAGTGCTTTCTCTTCCCGTGGATTTAAAGCAGAGCTTGTGATCACCGGAAAAGTGTCACCTTCTCCCAGAAATACATATTTCAGGGATGATGGTAGTGGTTTGAGCTCGGGTTTAGGAGGTTTCTCCTCTTCCTGAGGAATTTTTAGAGGTTCTTTTATTTCCTCTGATTCCTCCAGATCAGGATGAACATCTTTAAAGATGTCCTCTAGCTCTGATTCGAGACTTTCAGTCATATTAATCTCTTCCACCAAAGAGTCAATAATATCAGCGCTCATGCAGTCATTTAATGTGTTTGGATGCTGCATAGCTTTGACAGTATTTAACTTGAACTCATCCTCATTGACTCTCAGGGTCACTTCCCTTTTTTGTACATTAATAAGAGTTCGTCCAGTTGCTAGGAAAGGTCTTCCTAGAATGAGAGTTGCACTCTTGTGCTCCTCCATTTCCAGCACTACAAAGTCAGTGGGAAAGGCAAATGGCCCAACCTTGACAATCATGTCTTCAATTATGCCTGATGGGTATTTAATGGAGCCATCAGCCAAGCTTCCTGATAATGGATGCAGGTATTAGGTTGATACTTGCTCGAAGGTCACATAGAGCTGTCTTGGTACAAGCACCCTCTAATGTGCATGGTATCATAAAGCTTCCTGGATCTTTAAGCTTCTCTGGTAAGCTTTTCAGAATGACTGCACTGCATTCTTTAGTGAGAAAAACTTTTTCAGTTTCTCTCCAATCATTCTTATGACTTAAGATCTCTTTCATGAACTTAGCATAAGAGGGTATTTGCTCAAGTGCCTCTGTAAACGGGATCTTTATCTCAAGAGTCCTGAGATAGTTTGCAAAGCGGGCAAATTGTTTATCCTGTTCTGCTTGGCGGAGTTTCTGAGGATAAGGCATCTTGGCTTTATATTCTTCAACCTTAGTTGCTGCAGGTTTATTCCCTACAGAGGTGGTTGGAGAAGCCTTCTTAGAGGGGTTACTATCAGCACTTGTAGGTGTCTGATCCCTCATTGGCATTTGAACGCCAGGATTGGGTGCTGGATGGGCGTTTAACGCTAGCTTCCCACCCTTTTCTGGCATTTGAACACCAGAACTGGTAGGGAATGGGCGTTTAACGCCAACTTTTCTCCCTTTTCTGGTGTTTGAACGCCAGAAGTGGGCATCCACTGGGCGTTTGACGCCAATCTTTCACCCTTTTCTGGCGTTTGAACACCAAAATTATTCCTCTCTGGGCTCTTGCTGTCCTCAGAGGGATTTAGTGCAGTGGTTTGGTCATCCTCTGTCAGTTGTTCCTTTCTTGGCTTTCTGCTACTTTGAGCTGAATTATTCAATGTCTTCTTGCTCCTTAGTTGAACAGCTTGGCATTCTTCTGTTATCTGTTTAGATAGCTGCCGTCTTGTCTGATTCAATTGTGCTTCCATATTCTTGTTAGCATTTTTAGTGTTTTGGAGCATCTCTTTAAATTCTGCTAATTGTTTTGTCATAAGGAGTAATTGCTGATTAAGTTCAACAATCTGTTCTTGAGGATTAGGATCAGTAGTTACTGCCCTAGCCTCTTCTTTTATGGAGGACTCACTGCTTGAGTACAGATGTTGATTTCTAGCAACCGTATATATGAGTTCTTGAGCCTCTTCAATCGTCTTTCTCATGTGTATAGATCCACCAGCTGGGTAGTCTAGAGATATTTGAGCTCTTTCTGTAAGCCCATAGTAGAAGATGTCTAACTGTACCCACTCTAAAAATATTTCAGAGGGGCATTTCCTTAGCATCCCTTTGTACCTCTCCCAAGCATTATAAAGGGATTCATGATCCTCTTGTTTAAAGCCTTGGATGTCCAGCCTCAGCTGTGTCATCCTTTTTGGAGGGTAAAATTGATTCAGAAATTTGTCTGATAATTGTCTCCATGTTTTAATGCTTGCTGTGGGTTGGTTATTTAACCACCTCTTAGCTTGATCTTTTACAACAAATGGAAACAGTAATAATCTGTAGACATCCTGATCCACTTCTTTATCACGTACTGTGTTAGCAATTTGTAAGAACTGTGCCAAAAACTCAGTAGGTTCTTCCTGTGGAAGACCGGAATACTGGCAATTTTACTGCACCATGATAATGAGCTGAGAATTTAGCTCAAAACTGCTTGCTTTGATGGGAGGTATACAGATGCTACTCCCATATGCAGCTGTAATGGGGGTAGCATATGACACCAGAGTCCTTCTGGACTGTTCATTTCCACTTATGTCCATGATGGAGAAAAGGGAATTGATATGAATTGCAAATAAATTATATTTTTAAATTTTTTTATTTTATTTAATTAAAAGTAACCGAATAAAATAAAACAAAATAAATGGAAAAGAAATTAAAAGTTTCGAAAATTAGAAGAAAATGAAATAAAAGCAAATTGAAAACTAAATTAATTAATTAATTAAAAAGATTTTGGAATTAGCAATCAGAAAGATATGATTGAAAATTATTTTGAAAAAAAGATATGATTGAGAAGATATGATTACAATTTATTAAAAAAATATGATTGAAAAGATATGATTGAAGAAATTAAAAATATTTGATTTTTGAAAAAGATTTGAAAAGATCAATTTTTGAAATTAGAAAAAATATGATTTGAAAAGATATGGTTATCTTGTAACTCTTAGTCAGGATATCAATAATTCTCAAATTTAATCGTAAAAAGTAAAAGTACATGAAATAAATACTTGTTTTGCAGTAGTAGAGAACATGTTGAGGTTTTGGAGATGCTCTATCTTCTGAATCTCTGCTTTCCTACTGTCTTCTTCTTCATGCACGCAAGGCTCCTTCCATGGCAAGCTGTATGTTGGTAGATCACCGTTGTCAATGGCTACCATCCGTCCTCTTAGTGAAAATGGTCCAAATGCGCTGTCACCGCACGGCTAATCATCTGTCGGTTCTCACTCATGTTGGAATAGGATCGATTGATCCTTTTGCGTTTGTCACTACGCCCAGCGCTCGTGAGTTTGAAGCTCGTCACAGTCATTCCTTCCCAGATCCTACTCCGAATACCACAAACAAGGTTTAGACTTTCCGGATCTCATGAATGGCTACCAATAATTCTAGCCTATACCACGAAGGTCCTAATCTTAGATTAGAAACCCAAAAGATATGCACTCAAGCTATTGCAGATAGAACGGAGGTGGTTGTCAGGCACGCGTTCATAGGTGAGAATAATGATGAGTGTCACGGATCATCACATTCATCAAGTTGAAGTGCGAGTGAATATCTTAGAATAGAAATAAGCGTGATAAAATGGAAAACAGTATTAATTGCATTAATTCATCGAGACACAGCAGAGCTCCTCACCCCCAACCATGGAGTTTATAAAATCATGCCGTCAAAGATACAATATGAAACGTGTAAAGTGTCACGAGGTCTGTAAATACAATAGCAAAAGGTCCTATTTATAGAAAACTAGTAGCCTAGGGTTTACAGAAATGAGTAAATGATGCAGAATCCACTTCTGGGCCCACTTGGTGTGTGCTTGGGCTGAGCATTGAAGCTTTCATATGTAAAGACTTTTCTTGGAGTTAAATGCCAGCTTTTGTGCCAGTTTAAGCGTTTAACTCCAGCTTTTGTGCCAGTTCTGGCGTTTTAACGCCAGAAATTTTATGCTGACTTGGAACACCAGTTTGGGCTATCAAATCTCGGGAAAAGTATGGACTATTACGTATTACTGGAAAGCCCAGGATGTCTACTTTCCAACGCAATTGAGAGAGAGCCAATTGGGCTTCTGTAGCGCCAGAAAATCCACTTCAAGTGCAGGGAGGTCAAAATCCAACAGCATCTGCAGTCCTTTTTCAGCCTCTGAATCAGATTTTTGCTCAAGTCCCTCAATTTCAGCCAAAAAATATCTAAAATCACAGAAAAACACACAAACTCATAGTAAAGTTCAGAAATGTGATTTTTGAATAAAAACATAATAAAAACTAACTAAAATATACTAAAAACATACTAAAAACAATGCCAAAAAGCGTATAAATTATCCGCTCATCACTTCCCAGGCCCAAATCCAACTCACCTCTGATGCTATATAAACCAAGGATTGAAGGGGAATCACATCTCTAGTTACCATTAGTTTAGTTTAGTTTAGTTTTGGAGGAAAAATTAGTTTTTAGAGAGAGAAGCTCTCTCTTCTCTCTAGGATTAGGATTAGGTTTAGGTTTAGGTTTAGGTTAATCTCTTCTTACATCTAGGTTTAATTCATGCTTCGATTTACTTTTCCTTTATAATTTCTTGTTCCTCTACTCTTCCTCTCCCTAATTTTGTATTTCATTCTTGTAATTGTTTACTTTGTTGTTGATGCACTTTTCCTTCTTCTATTTTCCTTTAATGTAATTTGAGGTAATTCATGTAGATCTTGTTTTCTTTGATTGTTGTTGTTAAATTTTTGCAATTAGTTGTTGTTAGATTTTATTCTTGTTGTTGATTTACTATGATTTTTCCTTTACACCTTCCAAGTGCTTAACAAAATGCTTGGAAGGATGTTAGAGTAGATTTGAGTGTTCTTCGCTTGGGAAGGTAACTTAGAAATTCTTGAGTCACTAATGTCTAAGTAATTGATGATTGGGAGCCATTAACTCTAGTTCTCACTAATTCAATTAGTGGAGAGTTAGGACTTATGGACTCGGATTGATATAGCTCATTTGACATTCCTTTACTAGTTAGAGGATGATTTAATGGGATTGATCCTTGCCAATTCTCATGTTGTGGTTAGTGATAAGGATAGAGATCCTTGACCACCAACCCTTGCCAATTCTCCTTTGACATTTATATTCCTTGTCTCTTATTCCAAAAACCCCAAAACATACCTCTAACCAAAAATAAGAACACTTTATTGTAATTCCTAGGGGTTTGCTTTTATAGGGGTTTGCTACTTGTGACAACCAAATGTTTGCATGAAAGGATTATTGTTGGTTTAGAAACTATACTTTACAATGAGATTTCATTAGTGAAACTCTATACTGTCAAAAATTCAATCATCAAAATGGTGCCCTTGCCGGGGATCGAACCCGGGTTGTCCGCGTGACAGGCGGAAATACTTACCACTATACTACAACGATGCTAAATCAAGAGAGAACAAAGGGTATCAAAATTTATTCAATGTAACAAACTACCTAAATGCAACCTATCTATATGCACTATCTATATGGATGCAATTACTTGGTCAAAATAAATCAACTTCCAAGAGAACATATATAAGCTTAAGGGCTAAAGCGATAGCAATCAAATCAAATCTGCAATTGAATTGAGTTATTAAATATTTTTACAAACTTGCAAGAAAAATGATGATTCTAGGTGAAAACATGTAGTTGAGCATCGAACCCTCACCGGACGTATTTGCACTCTAGTCGCTCAAGTGTTTAGGGTCGATCCACTCAATTCTCCCCTAATCATGCTTTCCAAGATTTATTTTTCATCTAACAATCAACAATTATTTCATGCATGCATACAATTATCATGAGGTCTTTTCATTGGTTGTAATGTGGCTAGGGTCAAGGTAGGATTGTATATGGTTAAATGAGCTTGAAATTTGAATCTTTGATAAGCTTAAACTTCCCCACCTAACCTATATAATAGCCTATACAATTAAGTGCTAACCTAACTACCCATTCCTCACTTTTTCATATACTCATGCATTTCTTTTTCATTTCACAACACATATGCATTGACTCTTTATTGAACTTTACTTTGGGGCATTTTGTCCCCTTTTTATTCTTTCTTTTTTCTCTTTTCCTTTTTTCATTTTTTCTTTTTCTTTTCTTTTATTTTCCACTTTTTCTTTTGTTTTTCTCATATATTTTTTTTCTTTCAAGCAATATACAAGAACATCAATGCATAAGTTTTAACATTTGAGTAATACATGAGTATGTACCCAATTTCCAATATTTACAACAAAAGAAAAAACACTCCTTTTATCCCAACCAATGTCCCAAGTTTTCCCATACTTGAATGATATTCATACTCACTAGCCTAAGCTAATTAAAGATCTAAATTAAGGATATTTATTGGTTTTTTGACTTTATGGCTTGTAATGTGCTAAAATTACGAACAAGTGGGTTAAGCATAGGCTCAAAGTTGGCTAACAAAGGTTGATAAAAGGTAGGCTATTTGGGTAAGTGAGATAATGAAATGATGGCCTCAATCATATGAATGCATGAATACACAAAATAATGGACATAAAGAATCAAACAAATCAAAGATTACAATTATAGAAAGAGAATAATGCACACAAGAAGGAAAATAAGTGGTTATAAGATGTAACCACACAATTAGGCTCAAATCCCACAAGGTTGTGTGTTCTTAGCTCAAAAACATGATCCACAATATATATGATTCAAGCAAGTTCTATGAAAAGTTTTCACTCAAACCAATTGGGATGTCAATGCCCTATTAAGAATGTTTTTCTTGGAGAATTTCATTATTTTAACTAAGCTTATTATGTATGTGTATACAACTAAAAATCCTAAAATGAAATGCAAAAGGGTTGGGATTAGAAACTTGTCACCCAAAAGTGCCAAACGGTCAGACGATCTCCCCACACTTAAAAGTTTGCACCGTCCTCAGTGCACCCAAAGATGAGCAAAGGGGTACGACGACTCTCTGGATTGCTGCATGTTCTTTCTCCCACTTCCGTTATTGCTTGTGGTGCATTAGTCATGAAAAATAGAAAATAACACCGTAAGATGAGGAAAATACAAAAGCAAGGAAGCATAACTTGTTAGAATGAGGTAAGAATCACTAGAATGAAGTGAGTGAATCATTTGTGACATTAATGGACAATAGGTGTGTGGGTCCTAAATTACGTGCGGTAAGGAACACACGCACACTAGCATAAGAAGCTTTGTTACAATTTATACAAAAGAAGCATGCACTTCACTCATTCTAGTGAGCTTGAGATGCTCTAAACTTGTGGGTTAAGACAACCCTAGCAAGTAATAAGGAAGCATGAAAGCATTCAAGCTAAAGATAACATATGGATGCATATGATCAAGAAGCACAAAGCATTAAAGTAAATGCATAACATCCATAAAGAGAGTGCCTAATCAAAGAATAGGATTCAAATTACATGGTGGCCAAATCATGCAATTCAAAAAGATTTAGCATACTTGAAGGCAATTCTCATTCACTTGGTATGAAAAGATATCAAACATGAAAAACTCAATACCAAGTAAAAATATAACCTCAACAATGGAATCCAACAATGGATATTAACAACAATGATGTTAAAATAACATCCTATCAATGATTAGCAGCAGTGAACAGTAAACAAGATTAATAATCCAACACTCAGTATGAAAAAGAGAAAATGGAAAACAAAATGAAAATATGACTAACTAAGCACTAACTAAACAACTAACTAAAAGGATTAGTTATAAATGGTGTTTGGTAGTGTTGGATGAGGGGTAGGAGAAGGAAAGAAGAAAGGAGAAGAAAAGAAGTGGAAAGAAGAGAAGAAAAGAAGGGTGTTGAAGGGAGGCGATCCACGCGTACACGTATGCGTGAGTCACGCGCACGCATGCATGGCAAACCGGAGAGTTGACGCGGATGCGTGCTTCACGCTTACGCGTAGGTTGACTTATGCCTCATGCACAATGTTCGCGCGGTGCAGGTGCAACTCTCAGGTTTTTGGCTGGGAGGTTGAACTTCTGGATCCACGCGTACGCGTGCATGACGCGTGCACGTGGATGGGCAAAAATACTTGTGGCATGCGTACACGTGCTGTACATGTACGCGTGGGTTGGTGCTCTGTTTTTCAAAATATTTCTATGTTTTTGTACCAAACCAAGCATTCCAAACCTCCAAACAGCTACCAAAACACCATAAAACCTTATTCAATTCACTAAACTACCAAATGTACTCAACTAATCAAACAAAACATGAAATTAAACCTATTCTTACCAATATTTACAAAAGAGAAAATGAAAAGAGTTTACCATGGTGGAGTGTCTCCCACCTAGCACTTTTGTTTATTGTCCTTAAGTTGGACTTATGGGGAGCTCTTCTCAAGGTGGCTTGTGCTTGTACTCATCCTTGAACTCCCACCAATGCTTGGACTTCCAATAAGCTCCATTGTTCAAAATCAATATCTCCAAGCTTTGATGGAGTTCTACATACACCATGGGCTCCCAAATTTGATTATTCTTGTGCGATCCGGGATCCCACACTTTGTTTTGACACCCATTTTCAAATTGATCATCATGATTCTAATTGGGTGGCATGACCTTAGAATTCCCAAAGAAGCCTCCAAACAACTTTCTAGACCCTTGCAATTTGGTTATACACCAACTCTTTCTAAGAAGGTTTGAACATGTCACCATAATGAACCTTAATTTACAATGCCAACCACTAACCATCTCCCTTTTTCTCTTAAAGCCACAAATATGTCGAAGTTGACCATCTGTCTCAAGCAAACCATATTCAAGGGGAATAATAAAGCTTGAGTATAAGGAATTTACCCACTTGAATGAAAGAATGGATGGTGGTGGCTTAGGGAGAGGTATCTCCAATTTGCTAGCAAGCTTTACTCCCTTGTGTTCTTTCTTGGTTACCTCCACCTCTTGACAAACTTCTTCAATTTTAATCCTTTGTTCATCAATTTTATCTAACTCTTCTCCATCACTCAAGTCATAAATTGGAGGATAAGAGAAATCTACCTCCACGTTGCTTTCCATCTTGTCGAAAGAACGTTCTTCAAGTTCAAAGGATTCACCACCAAGAAGGTTTGATGCATGATCTTCATCACCAAGGGAATTCAATTCTTGCTCCATTCCTTCTAAGTCTTCATGTGGGATATGCCTTGGAGGTTGTGCACATTCCTCCTCAACATCAATTGCAATCTTCTTGGAGGGGTTTTCTTCAACTCTAGGTCCCAATGGTGGTTCCGCATCTCCTAAGTCTTCAACCACTTCTTCCTTTTCTTCAACAACCCTAGGTTTCTCCAATTGTTCTAACACAACATGGCATTCATCCTTCTCCACCGGAGTTTCTAATTTCTCCTTCATGCTATGCTCTTCCTTGGATTCTTCACATGTAGCTATGGAATTTCCTTGAATATTCAAGCATTGGGAGGCTAATCGGCTTACTATCTCAGTCAAGGTAGCCACAAATTGTTGCACATCCCTTTTCATGTCATCTTGCCCTTGAAGAAAAACACCAAGGGTTTTATCCATTAGAGATTGGGGTGGATAGTAGGGTGCATTATTTTGGAGAAAGGGTTCATGATAGGAAGGTGGTTCTTCTTGATAAGGGTGTGATGGTGTATATTGAGGTGGTTCTTGGAAGTAATTACATTGGAATTCGAGTGGTTCTATGTATGACTCATATGGTTCGAAAGGTGGTTAGTATGGTGGATATGGATTAGGGTCATATGGAGGTGTTTGGTGAAAAGAGGCTTGTGGGTATGGTTGAGGGCTATGTTGAGGACATGGCTCATAGGCATATGATGGTGGTTCTTGAAAGTCACAAGGAGACTCACCATAGCCATTTGATTAGTATGCATCATAGAATGGCTCTTGTTCATAGTATATTGGTGGAGGTTGTTGCAAAGAGGATTGATCATATGCGTATGGCTCCTTCCACCTTTGGTTGTCCCATCTTTGATGTATGTTGTCATTGAAATTCACATCTCCTATAACATAGTTGTAATCACACTCATAGCCAAAGTGAGAATTCATAATGAAAGGAGAAAATAAAAAACAAAAGCTAATAAGAAATAATGAAGCAAAGTCCTAAACTAGCAAAAACTAACAAGCAATCTAAAAAAATCAAGCTATTCACAATATTCACATATATACAATAACCAATAACATAACACCATCGCAACTCCTCGGCAACGGTGCCATTTTGATGAATGTGGAAGAAGAAGGGTGTGGAAAGTATATAGGGTTAGAGGGAGAGAGTGCTCAGGAAGTGTGTGTATGAAGGGTTGCATGAGGGGGTATACATAGGGTGGGGATGGGTAGGGTTCAGTTATGAGAGAGGGAAGAATGGGTGGGAAAGGTTTGAATTTGAAGTGGGTGGGGTTAGTAGGAAATTAAAGTGACGGGATTTATGATGGGTTTGGGGAAGAGTGTATATGGGGAAGAGGGAAAGTAGGGTGTGGGTTTTAATGTTTAGAAAAGGTGGGGGAGAGAAGAAAGGTGGGGTAGCTGGAGATTCTATGGGACCCACTGGCCGAAAAGCTTCCAAACTCGAGCAGCCTGCCCCCTACCTAGCGTTGAACGCTAATAATGGGCATTGAACGCCCATAGGGGGTCCAAATGCAGGCCTAGCTACTCCCTTTAGGGAGTTGAACGCCCAGCATTGTGTCCCTGACTGGCGTTCAACGCCAGTGTATGCTTCCCATGGGGTGTTGAACTCCCAAGATGGTCCTTCTCTGGCGTTCAACGCTAGTTTCTTACTCGCTTAGGGGAATTCAACGCCCGGACTGGTCTCTGTCTGGCGTTCAACGACAGCTATTCCTCCTCTATGGGCATTGAAAGCTCAGAGGGGATTAGGGAGAAGGTCTTCTCAGCTCCTTAGTGGGCACTGTATGCTCAACTTTCTCCTTATCTGGCATTCAACGCTAGCAAAGGACTCCCCAGGGTGTTTTGTTTTTAGTTTTGCATGTGTTTGTTTTTGTCCTAAGTGTTGCACATGATCACAAACATCAAAAAGCAATGAAAAACTATAATATAAAGCTTAAAATAAATGAAACAAAAATGAAAAACACTATGCTAATGGTTGGGTTTCCTCCCAGCAAGCGCTTCTTTACCATCATTAGCTTGATGGACAACTTTACGGAGGTAGGTAGGGGCTTAGATCTTCACCCCTCATAGTGAACTTTCTTCCTATGTTCTCATGAATGAGCTCCACATGCTCGAGAGACAGGATCCGGTTTACAATATATGGAATGACTGGACTCTTTGTGAAGACGATTCTCATGCCTGGTGAGAGGCCTTCAGTGGGGACTTTCTTGTCCCTCTAGCCTTTAGGTACCTTCTTCTTAGTACCTTTCTTCCCAGTGTTTGATGATGGTTGTCTAACACCAAACAAAGAGTTGGTGTCTGGGGGCTCTGTAAAGCTCTACACTGAGAGGGAAGGCTGAGACACTATATGTTTCACAATGGTACCTCCTTTGTTAAAAGGAGATTGAGCGTTGGGGATCTTGAACAAGATACAATCCTCATGTAGTCTTAGGACTAGCTCTCCTCTTTCCACATCAATTATGGCCTTAGCAGTGGCTAGGAAAGGCCTTCCAAGGATGATGGATTTATTTCTATCCTCCTCAATGTCTAGGACTACAAAATCTGTAGGGATGTAAGGTTTTCAACCTTCATTAGGATGTCTTCCACCGTGCCATATGCCCTTTTCAGGGACTTGACTGCCATCTACAATGAGATCTTGGCACGCTACACCTCCAGAATTCCCAGCCTCTTCATCACAGAAAGAGGCATGAGGTTGATGCTTGAGCCAAGGTCACATAGTGCCTTCTCAAAGGTGATGGTCCCTATAGTATAGGGAATCAGGAAGCTTCCGGGATCCGGTAGCTTTTGAGGGAGCTTCTTCTGGACCAAGGCACTGCACTCCTTGGCCAGTACCAGAGTCTCATCTTCCTCCTCCAACGCCTCTATATGAGAAGAGTTGGCCTTCAGCTTCCTGAGGATTGCCAAGAACCCAGGAATTTGCTCTTCCTTGGACTCCTCATGCTCGTCAGAAGAGGTGTATTCTTCAGGTTCCTCTCCCACCAAAGGGGTGCGTGGTGTGAAATTTACAACCACAAACTAACTAGCAAGTGCACCGGGTCGTACCAAGTAGTACCTCAAGTGAATGAGTGTCGATCCCACGAGGATTGATGGACTAAGCAACAATGGTCAAGTGATTTACTTAGTTAGGCAAACAGAAAATGATGTTTAGAGAGTTCAAAAGCATTAACAGTAAATTTAAAATATCAGAAAGCAAGCAGTAAACTAGTTGTAAATAATATATGGAGAAACAGTTAAGGCTTCAGAGTTATCTATTTTCCGGATTGACTTTTCTTACTAACTATTCTAATCATGCAAGATTTAATTCATGGCAAACTATGTGTGAATAAACCCTAATTCCTTAGACCTTTTTAGTCTCCTCTTATTTTCATCAACCGCCAATTCCTTGGTCACTTAATTCCAATTAGAGGGTGAAGTTCAATTCTAGTTTTATACACCACAAAAACCCTAATTATCCAAATATAAGAGGATTATATGTCACGTATCCCGTTAAGTCCAGATAATTATAAGTTTAGGAGAAATCATTTTCAAGCTGTTGTTCAAGTAAAGAGCTTTTCTAAGTTATACAAGAACTCAATTAGAACAAGGTCATACTTCCGTTCCACCCAAATTCATAAGATAAAGAACAAAAATAATTCTTGAATATAAATCAGTACATGAATTAAAATAGAAAAATAATAGTATCAATCTATACAATAGACAGAGCTCCTAACCTTAACAGTGGAGGTTTACTTGCTCATGGTGCAGAGAGAAAAACTAGGATTCGTAAAACTATAAATTGCAGAATGAGGTAGAAGAGAAGAGAATAGCCCGAAGGGCTGATTTTTTTCCCTTTTATATCAAATCCTAATTAATGTGAAATATATTTCCTAAAAATGAATTAATATCTTTTCCTAATTCTAAAACTAATAAAAGTTTAAATCAAAATTAATTTAATTGATCCGTGCAACCTTTGGAACGAATTGGGGACCACTTGGGTTAGAAGAGTTGACGCTGAACTTGAGGTTAGAAAAATCCAAGTTTGGCGTGGATTGATGCGCGCATGCTTTCCTTGGTGTCTTTGAGTTGGCACCAAAATTGGAGGGAGTCAAGTTCGGCGTTGACTAGGTAGTAGGATTTCTCCTTGAAATTGTCATGTTGGCGCTGAACTTGAGGTGCTTCAAGTTTGGCGTGGAGGTTGTGCGTGCAGATTTCCTTGGAGCGTTGATCCAGTGCCGAACTTGAAGAACTTCAAGTTCGGCATGGAGGAGGAAGCATTGATTTTTGGAATTCTTTATGCCCACGCCAAACTTGGCAATGATCAAGTTCGGCATGGAGGTGGCAGCAAGTCCTCCTTTCCCTGTCTTTGACTCCAACTCTTGTCAAATTCGTCCAAAATGCTACCTGAAATTAATAGAGTTGCGCACAACTCAAAGTAGCATCCATAGTTGCTAAAATACATCAAATCTTGATTAAACTTAGCAATTCAAGTGCAAATTCACTAGGAAAAGATAGAGAAGATGCTCACGCATCACAACACTAAACTTGAATTGTTGCTTGTCCTCAAGCAACCAAAATTAGTACATGATTAAGATGTGAATTTGCATGAGAAGTGAGAGTTCAGTTATGCTCATGTCTATTCTTAAAGTGGAGCTTATCCATTGTAATTCTGAACAATTTCGGCATTTCACTCTCCTTTGAGTAAGAGGAATGTCACTGTCATTCGGAATTAGAATCCGGATCATATTATGAATCCTCTGATCTTTGTACTCCAGTTTAATCCTCGAACACAACAGATATCCATCACTTCTCAATGAATTGGTGCTTTGTACCTTGAGTCTAGCCATGACTTTAAATGTTCTGTCTCAAAGGATAATTGACACAAGAACATCACAAGCACTTAACTGGAGAACTCTCTCTAAGTTTTGATTTTTCTTTTAGATACTCCCAGACAGTGGTGCTCAAAGCCTTTGGCATACTCTACTAAATGCATTTGGCCTCGAATCTAAATGTTCTATCTCAAGGATTACTTGACACAAGAACACCACAAGCATATGACTAGGGAAATAACTCTTTCAGCTTTTAATCATGTTAGACCTCCCTAGTCATTGATGCTCAGAGCCTTGGACCTTGCTTTTATTTTTCTTTTGCTATTTCTTTTGCTTCAAGGATTAAGCTTTTGTTTACTTCAGAGAATTCATAATAGTTCTCTAAATTCTTGTTCCTCATACATCAACATCCTTTAATTCATGTTCAAATATGCACTGTTCATATCATGCATTCAAAATCACAGATAACACTACCACGTTTAAATAAATAAGACTACTATTAAATATAAACTCAATTTCTTATGCAATATATCTTTTTCTTCTTTTTCTTTTGAATTCAAGTTCAGTGAGCAATACATGAGACATTTTTTTAAAACTAAAAGCAAATGATAAAATGAAACTAAATCTAAGAACTTAAAGTACTAAAGATCATGCAGGCAATCAAAGCAACAGAAAACAGAAGACAACAAAATAAGAATGGAAGGGGAAATAAAATGAAAGAACCTTAACCACCTCAGTTATGCTAGTGGCCATCTCATTCCTCTGGCTGTGTTTCTCCATGAAGAACATTCATCTCTCCATGGTGCCACTGATGATAAGCTAAACAGAGAGTGCACTCTACAACACCAAACTTAAAAGTTTGCTTGTCCCCAAGCAAAGAAAAACTCCAGGGTGTCAAAAAATTCCTTTTAATTGCTCCTGTTCATGTTCTAATCACTCTGCATGACCAAAACACATGTAAAGCAAGAAAAATTCTAAAAAAAAATGAGATAAAGTAATTTAAAACCAGAACTAAAATAACTATAATGCTAAAATCAAAATAACTATAAAGTTAAAACCAAAGTAACTACAAAAAACAAGGATACTAGTAGTTGGGTTACCTCCCATCAAGTGCTTCTTTAATGTCACTAGCTTGACACTTGATTGTTGAATTTTCTTCCTCTTCTTCCAGTTGGTTAAAAGAAATGTCTCCAAGGGGGGAGAGGTGAAAATTAGTGCCCCCTGATATAAATTCCTCCTAACAAGCTTTCTTTTACTGTGGTTAACTTGATTCACCTTGCTTGTTGGGGTAGAGGTTGGATTATTTTTAGCTGACCTTCTGTTTTTCATGGATATTTTATTCTGTTTCTTGGTCAAAATCCTCTTTTCAGTGCTTTCCTTGGTTACCTTCACTTCTTTAATTTCAAAATTTGGGTGTTGTATGATGGTTAGAGTGTACCCTTCATCAAGAATTTCTTGAATTGGTGGTTCAATAAACTCACCCTCTATGCCACTCTCTGCTTCATTAGGACCAAGGAAAGCATATTCAAGTGTTGGGGGAGAAGACTTCAATTGAAATGTGGGTAGTGCATTTAGATTTTTCTTTTAAGGAGCTTGCATGCATAGAATTATAAGGACTTGTATGGCTTCCTCCGGAATTATTGGAATGTGCAAGCATGGAGTGTGCATGGCTTCCTCCTTTGTGTATCATCCTCCTTTGTTTGTGCATCTTCCTCCTTTGTTTTTGAATCTTCCTCTTCTTCCATGTGTGAGGGTGGAGAGTTCTCTAATTCACTGGAGTATGAACTCCTTTGATTGATTTTCTCACTTTCTTCCATAGGATCTTGCATTGTATCTTTTGGGAAGGAATTTGCTCGTTCCTCTTCCTGGGACTTGATAATCAACTCCACATATTTCTCTATATTTTTTACACTCATCTTTATATCATGTATGAATTCTTTCATCTGAAGCTCAAGAGCTGATGGTTCTTGATATGAGTAAGGAGATGGTGGCTCTTGATATGAATAAAAAGAGGAGGATGGTTCTTGGTATGCATATGGAGATAATGGTTCTTAATATGAATACAGAGATGGTGGCTCTTGATATGAATAAAAAGAGGAGGATGGTTCTTGGTATGTATATGGAGATGGTGGTTCTTGATATGAATATGGAGATGGTGGTTCTTGATGGATAGGATATGGGACATTGAAATCTTTTTGCTCTTGACCTTGCCAACCAAAATCTAGGTAGTTCCTCCATCCACAATAATATGAATCACTCCTTGGGTGTGAGTAGTAACCCATGTGATCTCTCTCCATTATTTTTCTTAGCACAAAACACCAAAAAGAATTAAACGCACCATGTGGTAAATAGGCAAGCACAGAAGAAAGAACACAAAGAAAAATAAAAATAATAAAAAAAATAAAAATAAAATGAAATATAAAAGAAAATGAAAATAAAAGAAAAATAAAATAAAAAAATAACTGAATAATTAAGAAAATAAAACAACTAATAAACAAAAAGGAGTATAAAATTCAAACTCAATAAGTAAAATAACTAGGAAGAATAAAAGAACTAAGGGGACACCAAACTTAATTTCAGAAATCAAGAGAAAAATAATTAAATAAAATAAATCTAATTTTTTTTAAATTTAAAGAAATAAGTTAAATGAAATTAAAGCAAAAACGCCTAATCTAAGAAATCAAACAACCAGTAGTTGTCAATCACAGTCAATCCTGGCAACGGCGCCAAAAACTTGGTGTGAAATTTACAACCTTAAACTAACCGGCAAGTGCACCCGGTCATACCAAGTAGTACCTCAAGTGAATGTGGGTCAATCCCACAAGGATTGATGGACTAAGCAACAATGGTCAAGTGATTTATTTAGTTAGGAAAATAGAAAATGATGTTTAGAGAGTTCAAAAGCATTAATAGTAAATTCAGAATATCAAAAAGTAAGCAGTAAACTAGTTTTGAATAATATATAGAGAAACAGTTAAGGTTTCAGAGTTATCTATTTTCTGGATTGACTTTTCTTACTAACTATTCTAATCATGCAAGATTTAATTCATGGCAAACTATATATGACTAAACCCTAATTCCTTAGACGTTTTTAGTCTCCTCTAACTTTCATCAACCGTCAATTCCTTGGTCACTTAATTCCAATTAGAGGGTGAAGTTCAATTCTAGTTTATATGCCACAAAAACCCTAATTACCCAAATATAAGAGGATTATATGTCATGTATCCCATTAAGTCCAAATAATTAGAAGTTTAGGAGAAATTGTTTTCAAGCTGTAGTTCAAGTAAAGAGCTTTTCCAAGTTATACAAGAACTCAATTAGAACAAGGGTCATACTTCCATTCCACCCAAATTTATATGATAAAGAACGAAAATAATTCTTGAATATACATGAATTGAAGTAGAAAAATAATAGTATCAATCCATACAATAGACAAAGATCCTAACCTTAACAGTGGAGGTTTAGTTACTCATGGTGCAGAGAGAAAAACTAGGATTCATAATACTGTAAATTGCGGAATGAGGTAGAAGAGAAGAGAATAGCTCGAAGGGCTGATTCTTTTCCTTTTTATATCAAATCCTAATTAATGTAAAATACATTTTCCAAAAACCAATTAATATCTTTTCCTAACTCTAAAACTAATAAAGTTTAAATCAAAATTAATTTAATTGATTTGTGTAGCCTTTTGAACAAATTGGGGACCACTTGGGTTAGAAAAGTTGACGCTGAACATGGAAAAATCAAAGTTCGGCGTGGATTAATGCACGCATGCTTTCCTTGGTGTTTTTGAGTTGGCGCCGAACTTGGAGGGAGTCAAGTTTGGCATGGACTAGGCAGTAGGATTTCTCCTTGAAATTTTCATGTTGGCGCTGAACTTGAGGTGCTTCAAGTTTGGCGTGGAGGTTGTGCGTGTAGATTTCCTTTGAGCGTTGATCTGGCGCCGAACTTGAAGAACTTCAAGTTCGGCGTGGAGGGGGCAGCATTGATTTTTGGAATTCTTTACGCCCACGCCAAACTTAGCAATGATCAAGTTCAGCATGGAGGTGGCAGCAAGTCCTCCTTTCTCTGTCTTCGGCTCTAACTCTTGTCAGATTCATCCAAAATGCTAGTTGAAATTAACAGAATTGTGCATAGCTCGAAGTAGCATCCAAAGTGGCTAAAATACATCAAATCTTGATTAAACTTAGCAATTCAAGTGCAAATTCACTAGGAAAAGACAGAGAAGATGCTCACGCATCAGCGTGCAAGGTGACATTATCATTCTCCTCATAAGCTCTGATTTTCTTAATCTCCTCAATAGCAGGCTCCTCTTTGGGTTCGGTCACAACCTCCACCATGAGGGGCTTGCACTCTTCCTTTAGATTTACCTCTGTATTCCATGGAAGAGTATTGGAAGGGATCTCTGGGATCCTCTTGCTCAGCTGAACAACCTGTATCTCTGATGAGCGGATGATTTATACGCTTTTTGGCACTGTTTTTACATAGTTTTTAGTATGTTTTAGTTAATTTTTATTATGCTTTTATTAGTTTTTATTCAAAAATCACATTTCTGGACTTTACTATGAGTTTGTGTGTTTTTCTATGATTTCAGATTTTTTCTGGCTGAAATTTAGGGACCTGAGCAAAAATCTGATTTAGAGGCTGAAAAAGGACAGCAGATGCTGTTGGATTCTGACCTCTCTGCACTCGAAATGGATTTTCTAGAGCTACAGAATCCCAATTGGCACGCTCTCAATTGAGTTGGAAAGTAGATATCTTGGGCTTTCCAGCAATATATAATAGTCCATACTTTGCCCGAGTTTTGATAATGCAAACTGGCATCTAAACGCCAACCTTCTACCCTTTTCTGGCGTTAAACGCCAGAACTGGCATAAAAGTTGGAGTTAAATGCCCAAACTGGCACAAAAGCTGGAGTTCAATGCCAGGAATAGCCTCTGCACGTGAAAGCTTCAGTGCTCAGCCCAAACACACACCAAGTGGGCCCTGGAAGTGGATTTCTACACTATCTATCTTAGCTTACTCATTTTCTGTAATCCTAAATCACTAGTTTAGTATAAAAACCACTTTTAGAGATTTATTTTGTAACTCATGACAATTTACATTGGATTTTGTATCTCTACGGCATGAGTCTCTAAACCCCATGGTTGGGGGTGAGGAGCTCTACTGTGTCTCGATGAATTAATGTAATTACTACTGTTTTCCATTCAATCACGCTTGTTTCTATTCTGAGATATTCACTCGCACTTCAACATGATGAATGTGATGATCCATGAAACTCATCACCATTCTTAACCTATGAATGTGTGCCTGACAACCACTTCTGTTCTACCTTAGATTGAGTGTGTATCTCTTTGGTTCCTGATTCACGAGTTTGATTGCCTCTCCTGACAACAGAGCATTCAAATCTGTGAGATCAGAGTTTTCGTGGTATAAGCTGGAATGAATTGGCAGTATTCTTAAGATCCGAAAAGTCTAAACCTTGTCTGTGGTATTCCGAGTAGGATCCGGGATGGGATGACTGTGACGAGCTTCAAACTCGCGAGTGTTGGGCGTAGTGATAGACGCAAAAGGATCAATGGATCCTATTCCGACATGAGTGAGAACCGACAGATGATTAGTCGTGCGGTGACAATGCATTTGGACCATTTTCACTGAGAGGATGGATGGTAGCCATTGACAACGGTGATCCACCAACATATAGCTTGCCATGGAAGGAGCCTTGCGTGCGTGAAGAAGAAGACATTAGAAAAGCAGAGATTCAGAAGACAGAGCATCTCCAAAACCTCAACCTGTTCTCCATTACTGCATAACAAGTATTATTTATTTTATGTTATTTACTCTTCATAAACCGAATCATTTTTATTACTAATTTCCTGACTAAGAGTTACAAAATAACCATAGCTTGCTTTAAGCTGACAATCTCCGTGGGATCGACCCTTACTCACGTAAGGTATTACTTGGATGACCCAGTGCACTTGCTGGTTAGTGGTACGAGTTGTGAAAGTGTGATTTACAATTTCGTACACCAAGTTTTTGGCGCTGTTCCCGGGGATTGTTCGAGTTTGGACAACTGACGGTTTATTTTGTTGCTTAGATTAGGAAAAATTTTTCTTTTTGGTTTAGAGTCTTCTATTATAGTTTTTGGTTAAAATTTTAAAATCCTTATTTTATTTTTCTAAATTATTTTCGAAAATTTTCAAAACCAATAACTTCATAATTTAGTCTCTTGTTTGAGTTTAGTTTCATATTCTAAGTTTGGTGTCAATTGCATGATTCTATTTTTCTTTCTTTTTTTCGAATTATCAGTGCTCAGAATATAAAAATTTTTAAGTTTGGTGTCCTTTGTGTTTCTGTTTTCTTAAAAATTTTTCAAAAGTTGCTCTTAGTGTTCATTTTGATATTCAAAGCTTCCTTGTTTATTTTTTTTTTGTTTTGATCTAAAAATTTTAAGTTTGGTGTCATTTTTACTGTTTTTCTCTTTCTTCATTAAATTCAAAAATATCTTTTCTCTTTAATTTAATTGATTTTCGAATTCTTCCTTTAGAAATTCAGATTTTTATTTTAAAACTTCTTATTTTATCTTATCTTAGTTTTGGAATTTCAAAATTCAAATCTTTTTCAAAAAAATCATATCCAAGGTTGCTAACCCCATTACCACTGCATACAGGAGTAGTATCTGTATACCTCCCATCAAAGCAAGCAGTTTTGAGCTAAATCCTCAGCTAATTGTCATGGTGCAGCAAAATTGCCAGTATTCTGGTTTTTCACAAGAAGAACCTACTAAGTTTTTGGCACAGTTCCTACAAATTGCTGACACAGTACGTGATAAGGAAGTAGATCAGAATGTCTACAGATTATTACTATTTTCATTTGATGTAAAAGATCAAGCTAAGAGGTGGTTAAATAACCAACCCACAGCAAGCATAAGAACATGGAAATAGTTATTAGATAAATTCCTAAATCAATATTTCCCTCCAAAAAGGATGACACAGCTAAGGCTGGACATCCAAGGCTTTAAACAAGAGGATGATGAATCCCTTTATAACGCTTGGGAGAGGTACAGAGGGATGCTAAGGAAATGCCCCTCTGAAATGTTTTCAGAGCGAGTGCAGTTAGACATCTTCTACTACGAGCTTACAGAAAAAGCTCAAATATCTCTGGATCACTCAACTGGTGGATCTATACACATGAGAAACACAATTGAAGAGGCTCAAGAGCTCATTGATACAGTTGCTAGAAATCAGGATCTGTACTTAAGCATTGAATCCTCCCCGAAAGAAGAGGCTAAAGGAGTATCCACTGAACTTAGTCCTCAAGAACAAGTTGCTGAACTCAATCAGCAATTTCTTATTATAACATAACAGTTCGCAGAATTCAAGGAGATGCTCCAAGACACTAAAAATGCTAACCAGAATATGGAAGCACAATTGGATCAGGCAAGACAGCATCTATCTAAACAGATAACAGAAGAATGCTAAGCTGTTCAATTAAGGAGTGCGAAGACATTTAATAATTCCGCTCAAGGTAACAGGAAGCCAAGAAAGGAACAACTGACAGAGGATGACCAAACCACTGCTTAAAATCCCTTTGAGGACAGTAAGAGCTCAGAGAGGAATGCTTTTGGCGTTCAAACGCCAGAAAGGGGTGAAAAACTGGCGTTAAACGCCCATTCCATGTCCAGTTTTGGCATTCAAACGCCAGAAAAGGGTGGAAAATTGGCGTTAAATGCCCATCCAACCCCTAATCCTGGCGTTCAAACGCCAATGAGGGATCAGACACCTACAAGTGCTGATTAGAACCCTCCTAAGAAGGCTTCTCTAACCACCTCTGTAGGAAATAAACCTGCAGCAACTAAGGTTGAGGAATGCAAAGCCAATATGCCTTATCCTCAGAAACTCCGCCAAGCGAAACAGGATAAACAATTTGCCCACTTTGCAAACTATCTCAGGACTCTTGAAATAAAGATCCCGTTTGTAGAGGCACTTGAGCAAATACCCTCTTATGCTAAGTTCATGAAAGAGATCTTAAGTAATAAGAAGGATTGGAGAGAAACTGAAAAAGTTTTTCTCACTGAAGAATGCAGTGCAGTCATTCTGAAAAGCTTACCAGAGAAGCTTAAAGATCCCGGAAGCTTTATGATACCATGCACATTAGAGGGTGATTCTGCCAAGACAGCTCTATGTGTCTTTGGAGCAAGTATCAACCTAATACCTGCATCCATTATCAGAAAGCTTGGCTTGACTGAAGAAGTCAAACCAACCCGAATATGCCTCTAACTTACTGATGGCTCCATTAAATATCCATCAGGCATAATTGAGGACATGATTGTCAAGGTTGGGCCATTTTCCTTTCCCACTGACTTTGTAGTGCTGGAAATGGAGGAGCACAAGAGTGCAAATCTCATTCTAGGGAGACCCTTCCTAGCAACTGGACGAACTCTCATTGATGTACAAAAAGGGGAAGTGACCCTGAGAGTCAATAAGGATGAGTTCAAGTTAAATGCTGTCAAAGCTATGCAGCATCCAGACACATCAAATGACTGCATGAGTGTTGATATCATTGACTCCTTGGTAGAAGAGATGAATATGAATGAGAGTCTTGAATCAGAGCTAGAGGACATCTTTAAGGATGTTCAGCCTGATCTGGAGGAACCAGAGAAAACAGAAGAACTTCTGAAAACTCCTCAGGAAGAGGAGAGGCCTCCTAAACCCGCGCTCAAACCACTACCACCATCCCTGAAATATACATTTCTGGGAGAGAATGACACTTTTCCTGTGATCATAAGCTCTGCCTTAGAGCCACAGGAAGAGAAATCACTACTTCAGGTGCTAAGGACACACAAGACAGCTCTTGGGTGGTCCATAAGTGACTTTAAAGGCATTAGCCCCACCAGATGCATGCACAAGATCTTGTTGGAGGATAATGCTAAGCCAGTGGTTCAACCACAGAGGTAGTTAAATCCGGAAATGAAGGAAGTGGTGCAGAAAGAGGTTATTAAATTACTAGAGGCTGGGCTTATTTATCCTATTTCTGATAGCCCCTGGGTGAGCCCTGTCCAAGTCGTCCCAAAGAAGGGAGGTATGACAGTGATTCATAATGAAAAAAATGAACTGGTTCCTACAAGAACAGTTACAGGGTAGCGTATGTGTATTGACTACAGAAGACTCAATACAGCCACCAGAAAGGATCATTTTCCTTTACCATTCATAGACCAGATGCAAGAAAGACTAGCAGGTCATGACTACTGCTTTTTGGATGGCTATTCCGGTTATAACCAAATTGCAGTAGATCCTCAGGATCAAGAGAAAACAGCATTCACATGTCCATCTGGAGTATTTGCCTATAGATGAATGCCATTTGGTCTGTGCAATACACCTGCAACCTTTTAGAGATGCATGCTCTCTATCTTCTCTGATATGGTGGAGAAATTTCTGAAAGTCTTCATGGATGACTTCTCAGTATTTAGAGATTCATTCAGCTCCTGTCTTGACCATCTAGGACTTGTTTTAAAAAGGTGCCAAGAGACTAACATGGTTTTAAACTGGGAGAAATGTCACTTTATGGTGACTGAAGGAATTTTTCTTGGGCACAAAATTTCGAACAAGGGAATAGAGGTGGATCAAGCTAAGGTAGAGGTAATTGAAAAGTTACCACCACCTACCAATGTTAAAGTAATCAGAAGCTTTCTGGGGGATGCAGGATTCTATAGGAGGTTTACAAAGGATTTTTCAAAAATTGCAAAACCTCTGAGCAATCTGCTAGCTACTGACACGCCATTTATCTTTGATAAAGAGTGTCTACAGGCGTTTGATACTCTGAAAGCTAAGCTGGTCACAGCACCAGTTATCTCTGCACCAGACTGGACATTACCATTCGAACTAATGTGTGATGCCAGTGAACATGCTATTGGTGCAGTGCTGGGACAGAGGAATAAGAAGCTTCTGCACGTCATATACTATGCCAGCCGTGTTCTAAATGATGCACAGAAGAGTTACACAACCACAGAAAAAGAGCTGCTTGCAGTGGTTTATGCCATTGACAAGTTTAGATCCTATTTAGTAGGATCAAAAGTGATTGTCTACACTGACCATGTTGCTCTTAAATATCTACTCACTAAGCAGGATTCAAAACCCAGGCTCATAAGATGGGTGGTGCTTCTGCAAGAGTTTGATATAGAAATAAGAGACAGAAAAGGGACAAAGAACCAGGTAGCTGATCACCTGTCTCGGATAGAACCAGTAGCAGGGGCGTCCCTCCTTCCTACTGAGATCTTTGAGACCTTTCTGGATGAGCAACTCTTTGCCATTCAGGAGGTACCATGGTTTGCAGACATTGCAAACTATAAAGCTGTGAGATTCATACCCAAGGAGTACAGCAGGTAGCAAACAAAAAAATTAATTTCTTATGTAAAGTACTACTTGTGGGATGAACCATATCTCTTTAAGAGATGTGCAGACGGAATGATCCGCAGATATGTGCCTAGAGAAGAGGCACAAAAGATCCTATGGCACTGCCATGGATTACAATATGGAGGATATTTTGGAGGTAAGCGAACAACCACAAAAGTTCTCCAATGTGGCTTCT
The DNA here is from genome assembly GCF_000816755.2 of Arachis ipaensis. Taxonomy (NCBI): domain Eukaryota; kingdom Viridiplantae; phylum Streptophyta; class Magnoliopsida; order Fabales; family Fabaceae; genus Arachis; species Arachis ipaensis. The sequence continues at coordinate 60,652,982 of NC_029788.2, forward strand.
ACTGGCCTACCCTCTATAGAGACTCCCGAGAGTTTGTACGTAACTGTGACAGTTGCCAGAGAACTAGTAATCTGCCTCATGGTTACGCCATGCCTCAGTAAGGGATCTTAGAGATTGAGTTGTTTGATGTATGGGGTATTGACTTCATGGGGCCTTTTCCACCATCATACTCAAACACTTACATTCTGGTGGCAGTAGACTATGTATCTAAATGGGTCGAGGCAATTGCCACACCCACTAATGATACTAAGACAGTGCTGAAGTTCTTCCAGAAGCATATCTTCAGTAGATTTGGTGTCCCTAGAATACTAATCAGGGATGGAGGGACTCATTTATGTAATAAACAGCTTGACTCTGTTCTGATCCGATATGGAATTAACCACAAAGTGGCAACTCCATATCATCCACAGACAAATGAGCAGGCTGAAGTCTCAAATAGATAACTAAAACGAATCTTGGAATAGACTGTAAATACCCGTAGAAAGGATTGGGCAAGGAGTCTGGATGATGCTCTATGGGCATACAGAACTGCATTCAAAACTCCTATAGGGACCTCTCCATACCAGCTTGTGTATGGAAAAGCCTGTCACCTACCAGTGGAACTGGAACACAAGGCCTACTGGGCGATCGGATTCCTCAACCTTGATGCCAAGTTAGCTGGAGAGAAAAGATTGCTCCAGTTGAATGAGTTAGAGGAATTCAGACTCAATGCTTTCAAAAATGCAAAATTTTACAAAGAGAAAGCAAAAAGGTGGCATCACAAGAAACTATCATCCAGAGTCTTTGAGCCAGGACAGAAGGTTCTGCTATTTAACTCTAGGCTCAGATTGTTTCCTGGGAAATTAAAATCCCGGTGGAGGGGACCATATGTGATTACAAGTGTGTCACCATATGGATATGTAGAGCTTCAGGATACTAACTCTGATAAAAAGTTCATTGTTAATGGACAGAGAGTCAAGCATTATCTTGAAAGCAATGTTGAGCAAGAATGCTCAAAACTGAGACTAGATTAAAGCTCAGTAAGGTCCAGCTAAAGACAATAAAGAAGCGCTTACTGGGAGGCAACCCAGCCATTAGCAAAGTTTATTTTTTATTTAAATAATAATTATAGGAGTTTGATGTAAATTATCTTCAAGGTTAATTATCAATTGCAGGAGATTTACAGAGTTATAGAAGGATTCAGAGCATAAAGCAGAGAAAAAGAGCTCACTGGCACGAAAACGCCAGTAAGGGGTATTTTGGGCGTTAAACGCCATAATGGGTACCATTCTGGGCGTTTAACACCAGTAAAGATACCATTCTGGGCGTTAAATGCCAAAATGGGTACCATTCTGGGCGTTTAACGCTAAAGTTGCAGCATCCTGGGCGTTTAGAAAAACGCCCAGTGATAAAGGATTTCTGGCGTTTAACGCCCAGCCAGGTACCATTATGGGCGTTTAATGCCAGAAAAGGTAGGGGGAGGAGATTTTGTTTCCACTTCAAATTTTTTCAAACTTTCATGTTTTAATTCGTAATTTTCTGCATAAACATGTTACAAATCTTTATCACTCACACTCAATTTTCAAAAATTTCATACTCCTCTAAATCCCTTTTCAATTTTCTTTCAAATCCTTTCCAAATCTTTTTCAAAAACTCAAGTATCTTTTCAATTCCTTTACAAATCTTTTCCAACTCATCATATCTTATTTTAGTTCTTAGATGCATCAACAATTTTTAAGATTTAACTGCTTTATATCTTTTTCATATCATTTGAATTTTAAAAATCTCATCTTTTTCATATCATGATTCATTTTTTACCTATCATATCTTTTTCAAATTTTTCGAAATCCCACCCCTCCACTTATAAATACACGTTCGGCCACCCCACCTCTCCTCCACAACTCAAATTTGACTCACCTCTTATTCCTCTCCTTTCCTTTCTTTTGCTTCAGGACAAACAAACCTCTAAGTTTAGTGTATTTTTCCGTGATCACGAAGCTAAGATTCATTAAGATCATGGCTCCTAAGGGAAAACAAACCACTTCAAGAGGCAAGAAAGAGAATACTCCAAAGCCACTTTGGAATCAAGAGAGGTTCTTAACCAAAGAACATGCAGACATTATCACAAAATAATGGGTTTGAGGTTAGTGATCCCGGAAGTTAAGTTCAATCTGAAAGAAGACGAATATCCAGAGATCCAAGAACAGATTCGAAACAGAGGTTGGGAAATCCTAGCCAATCTTGAGACAAAGGTTGGAAGAAACATGGTTCAGGAATTCTACTCAAATCTATGGCTGACAGATAAGTAGAGAATGACTGAAACTGCCTTCTATACCTTTCGAACCATGGTCAGAGGGAGGATTATTTACTTCCACCTTGACAAAATAAGAGAGGTCTTCAAGCTGCCTCAACTACAAGATGATCTAGAATCCTTTAATAGGAGAATGGTAAAAATAGATAAACAGTTGGACCAGGTTCTAGAGGACATATGCCTCCCTAGAGCCAAGTGGATAACCAACTCAAAAGGTGTCCCAAACCAACTCAAGAGAGGAGATCTCAAACCATCAGTCACTAGGGGCTGGCTGGACTTTGGGCATTCTATTCTATCCACTAGCAACCGCTCTGAGGTCACTGTCAAAAGAGCAGTGATGATTCATTGCATTATGCTGGGAAGCGAAGTGGAGATTCATCATCTGATTTCTTGTGAGATCTACACAATTGCGAATAAGAACTCCACTGAAGCCAAATTGGCTTACCCAAGTTTAATCTCTCTGCTATGTAAAAATGCTGGGGTAAAGATGGGAGTAGATGAGTTCAACCCAGTCGAGCACCCAATCACCAAGAAGTTAATGGAAGGACAACAAGTGCAAGATAACTCCATCAAAAGGAGGGTGCAGGAGTTCCTCCCAGAAATCCCTCAAATTGACTACTGGACCCGCCTAGAAGCATCTGTCACTAAGCTGCAAGAAGCTATGGATCATCTTAAGGAAGAATAGCAGAATCAAAATAGCATGCTCTGCAAGCTGCTTAAGAAACAGGAAAAGCAAGGGCGTGAGCTACAGGAGCTAAAGCGCCAGAAGCTCTCCCTTGAGGGACCAAACACCCCACAGATTGAAGAAGCATCCACTTCTGAAAATCAAGGTTGTTGAGTCCTAACTATGTGATAACTTTTATTATTAGAGACCTATTTTAAAAATTACATAAGCATCAATATTAGAGTCATTTATTTTTTATGTTTTTAATTTCCTTTCCTTCATTGTTCGTTTGCTTTTATGCTTATTTTATATTTCTTTTCCATTAAATAATAAATAAAAACTTAGAGTCTATTCCTTAAAGCTATGAATGATTCCATGAATCCCTCACCTTTCTTAAATGAAAAAAATGTTTTTAATTGCAAAAGAAAAAGAAGTATATGGCTTTTGAATTTTAAAATAGTTTAATTATTTTGATGTGGTGGCAATACTTTTTGTTTTTCTGAATGAATGCTTGATGAGCGGATAATTTATACGCTTTTTGGCATTGTTTTTAGTATGTTTTTAGTATATTTTAGTTAGTTTTTATTATGTTTTTATTAGTTTTTATTCAAAAATCATATTTCTGGATTTTACTACTAGTTTGTGTATTTTTCTGTGATTTCAGGTATTTTCTGGCTGAAATTGAGGGACCTGAGCAAAAATCTGATTCAGAGGCTGAAAAAGGACTGCAGATGCTATTGGATTCTGACCACCCTGCACTCGAAGTGGAATTTCTGGAGCTACAGATACTCAATTGGCGCGCTCTCAATTGGGTTGAAAAGTAGACATCTTGGGCTTTCCAGAAATATATAATAGTCCATACTTTGCCCATAATTTGATGGCCCAAACTGGCGTTCCAAGTCAGTATAAAAATTCTGGCGTCAAAACGCCAGAACTGGCATAAAAGCTGGAGTTAAACGCCCAAACTGGCACAAAAGCTGGCGTTTAACTCCAAGAAAAGTCTCTACATGTGAAAGCTTCAATGCTCAACCCAAGCACACACCAAGTGGGCCCGGAAGTGGATTCTACATCATTTACTCATTTTGGTAAACCCTAGGCTACTAGTTTTCTATAAATAGGACCTTTTGCTATTGTATTTACACACCTCATGACACTTTACACGTTTCATATTTTATTTCTGATGGCATGAGTCTCTAAACCCCATGTTGGGGGTGAGGAGCTCTGCTATGTCTCGATGAATTAATGCAATTACTACTGTTTTTCTATCACGCTTGTTTCTATTCTAAGATATTCACTCGCACTTCAACCTGATGAATGTGATGAGCCGTGACACTCATCATTATTTTCACCTATGAACGCGTGCCTGACAACCACCTCCGTTCTATCTGCAATAGCTTGAGTGCATATCTCTTGGGTTTCTAATCTAAGATTAGAACCTTCGTGGTATAGGCTAGAATTATTGGCGGCCATTCCTAAGATCCGAAAAGTCTAAACCTTGTCTGTGGTATTCCAAGTAGGATCTATGAAGGGATGACTGTGACGAGCTTCAAACTCACGAGTGCTGGGCGTAGTGACAGATGCAAAAGGATCAATGGATCCTATTCCAACATAAGTGAGAACCGACAGATGATTAGCCGTGCGGTGACAGCACATTTGGACCATTTTCACTGAGAGGACGGATGGTAGCAATTGACAACGGTGATCCATTAACATACAGCTTGCCATGAAGGAGCCTTTCGCGTGTGAAGAAGAAGATAGTAGGAGAGCAGAGATTCAGAAGACAGAGCATCTCCAAAACCTCAACCTGTTCTCCATTACTGCATAACAAGTATTTATTTCATGTTCTTTTACTTTTTACAATTTAAACTAAGAATCATTACTGATACCCTGACTAAGAATTACAAGATAACCATAGCTTGCTTCAAGCCGACAATCTCCGTGGAATCGACCCTTACTCACGCAAGGTATTACTTGGACGACCCAGTGCACTTGATGGTTAGTTGTGTGGAATTGCAAAAGTATGATTGTGATTTCGTGCACCAAGTTTTTGGCGCCGTTGCGGGGAATTGTTCGAGTTTGGACAACTGACAGTTTATCTTGTTGCTTAGATTAGGAATAATTTATTGGTTTAGAGTCACTAAATTTGAGTCTTTTATTTGAGTTTAGTTCTATATTTTAAGTTTGATGTCAATTGCATGCTTTTATTTTCTTTCAATTTTTCGAATTTGCATGTTCTTAGTTCTTTTTTTATCTTTAAAAATTCTATGTTTGGTGTCTTCTTTGTGTTTTCCTTTAAATTTTAAAAAATTTGTGTTTGATTTTTTAAAAATTTTAAGTTTGGTGTCCCTTGTGCTTTTATTTACTTAAAAATTTTTTTAAAAATTTGATTTTGGTGTTCATCTTGATCTTCAAAGTCTTCTTGGTATTCATCTTGACATTCAAAGTTTTCTTATTTGTTCTCTTCGTTTTGATCTAAAATTTCTAAGTTTAGTGTCATTTTGTTGTTTTTCTCTTTCCCCATTAAAATTCAAAAATCAAAAAAATATCTTTTCCTTATTTTACTCATAAATTTCGAAATTTTGCATTAAATTAGTCAAAGATTTTCAAAATCATGTCTTTTTTTTAGTCAAGTCAAAATTCTAATTTCAAAAATTGATCTTTTCAAATCTTTTTCAAAAATCAAATCTTTTTAATTTCTTCAATCATATCTTTTTCAATAAATTACAATCATGTCTTCTCAATCATATCTTTTTCAAAATAATTTTCAATAATATCTTTTTGATTGCTAATTTCAAAATCTATTTCAAAAAAATCACCTAACTACTTTTCTCTTTCATATTTCGAAATTAACTAAGCATTCTTTTTTCAAAATCTTTTTTCAAAATCTTTTTAAGCAGTGAGTCCTCCATAAAAGAAGAGGCTAGGGCAGTAACTACTGATCCTAATCCTCAAGAACAGATTGTTGAACTTAATCAGCAATTACTCCTTATGACAAAACAATTAGCAGAATTTAAAGAGATGCTCCAAGACACTAAAAATGCTAACAAGAATATGGAAGCACAATTGAATCAAACATGACAGCAGCTATCTAAACAGATAACAGAAGAATGCCAAGCTGTTCAACTAAGGAGCGGGAAGACATTGAATAATTCAGCTCAAAGAAGCAGAAAGCCAAGAAAAGAACAACTGACAGAGGATGACCAAACCACTGCCCTAAATCCCTCTGAGGATAGCAAGAGCCCAGAGAGGAATAATTCTGGCATTCAAACGCCAGAAATGGGTGAAAGATTGGCGTCAAACGCCCAGTGGATGCCCACTTCTGGCGTTCAAACGCCAGAAAAGGGTGGGAAGCTGGCGTTAAATGTCCATCCAGCACCCAATCCTGGCGTTCAAACGCCAATGAGGGATCAGACACCTGCAAGTGCTGATAGTAACCCCTCTAAGAAGGCTTCTCCAACCACCTCTGTAGGGAATAAACCAACAGCAATTAAGGTTGAAGAATATAAAGCCAAGATGCCTTATCCTCAGAAACTCCGCCAAGCAGAATAGGATAAGCAATTTGCCCGCTTTGCAGACTATCTCAGGACTCTTGAGATAAAGATCCCGTTTGCAGAGGCACTTGAGAAAATACCCTCTTATGTTAAGTTCATGAAAGAGATCTTAAGTCATAAGAAGGATTGGAGAGAAACTGAAAAAGTTTTTCTCAGTGAAGAATGCAGTGTAGTCATTCTGAAAAGCTTACCAGATAAGCTTAAAGATCCAGGAAGCTTTATGATACCATGCACATTAGAGGGTGCTTGTACCAAGACAGCTCTATGTGACCTTGGAGCAAGTATCAACCTAATACCTGCATCCACTATCAGAAAGCTTGGCTTAACTAAAGAAGTCAAACCAACCCGGATATGTCTTCAACTTGCTGATGGCTCCATTAAATACCCATCAGGCATAATTGAGGACATGATTATCAAGGTTGGGCCATTTGCCTTTCCCACTGACTTTGTAGTACTGGAAATGGAGGAGCACAAGAGTGCAACTCTCATTCTAGAAAGACCTTTCCTAGCAACTGGACGAACTCTCATTGATGTCCAAAAAGGGAAAGTGACCCTGAGAGTCAATGAGGATGAGTTCAAGTTAAATGTTGTCAAAGCTATGCAGCATCCAGACACATCAAATGACTGCATGAGCGTTGATATTATTGACTCCTTGGTGGAAGAGATCAATATGACTGAGAGTCTCGAATCAGAGCTAGAGGACATCTTTAAAGATGTTCAGCCTGATTTGAAGGAACCAGAGGAAATAAAAGAACCTCTAAAAATTCCTCAGGAAGAGGATAAGCCTCCAAACCTGAGCTAAAACCACTACCACCATCCCTAAAATATGCATTTCTGGGAGAAGGTGACACTTTTCCGGTGATCATAAGCTCTGCTTTAAATTCACAGGAAGAGAAAGCACTAATTCAGGTGCTGAGGAGACACAAGACAACTCTTGGGTGGTCCATAAGTGATCTTAAGGGCATTAGCCCAGCAAGATGCATGCACAAGATCCTATTGGAGGATTGATGAGATATTTTGGTGGAAAAATGAATTTTTCCCAAAACACACAAATCTAACCGGCAAGTGTACCGGGTCGCATCAAGTAATAAAAACTCACGGGAGTGAGGTCGATCCCACAGGGATTGAAGGATTGAGCAATTTTAGCTTAGTGGTTAATTTAGTCAAGCGAATCAAGATTTGGTTGAGTGTTTTGTGATTTGCAGAAATTAAATTGCATGGAATTAAAGGGAACAGGGAATTAAAGTGCTGAATCTTAAAGAACAAGAAATTAAATGGCAGAAACTTAGAATGCAAGAAATGTAAATTGCGGAATCTTAAAGTGCAAGAAATGTAAATGACTTGAATTGTAAAGGGGATTGGGACTTGGATTTGCAGAAATTAAACAAGGAAAAGTAAATTTGTATCAAGCAGAGAAGTAGAAGAAGGTTTGGGTTAGATCGGATCTTGAAGCAGAAAAGTAAATGAACATGAAAACAGTAAATAGAATGTAAATTGGAATTTCAGATCTCAGGGGTCCAGAGACTAGAGAACCAGGTCTAGATCTCACTACCTTCCTTGATCCAACAAGAACAATTGCAAGGGAAAAGTAAATTGCAAAGAAAGTAGATGAAGAACAATTAACACAAACTGAAATTCAATAAAGCAGTAAATAAACAGAGAGATCCAAGGGTGAGATTGAAACAGAATTCTTTCAATTCTCCGACCCAAGATCCAAGACAATTGCAATTGAAATTGAAAGCAATAAAATGAAGAGGAAGAGAAGTGAATTCTCCTTCCCCAAGACTAAGAAATTAAAGATCACTCAATATCCAAAGCTCTCCAAAAACTATTATGAAAATTCAAAGGGAAAGCTCTCGAAGAACTTGAATTCTATCCTATTTATACAATTTCTTCAAATGATCTTCAAGCCTTGAGTTGGGCCTTTGCTCTTGGTGGAATTGGGTTGAAAGAGGCCTTGGTTGATTGCTCTTGGAGTTTGAAGAGGAACCAAAACGAACCGATTGAACCGGGTTTGAGTTTTGCAAAAGTTGGACCAAAAGTTGGAGCAAAAGTTAGGGTCTAACTTTTGGTCCAACTTTTCATATCAGCTAACACAACTTTGCTGATACTCACGTTGGTGCCAAAGTTAGGGGTCTAACTTTGGCCCCAACGTTGGCTTTACCTTGTGCACTTGTGGCGCCAACGTTAGCCACCAAGTTAGGGGCTAACGTTGCCACAAACTTTTGCCCCTCCCCTTGTGATTTTCATGTACCAACGTTAGCCTCCAAGTTAGGGGCTAACGTTGGGGCTAACTTTTCACCCAAAAGTTTGTGCAAAAGTTTGAGGCTAACTTTAGGTCCAACTTTTTGCTTCCTGGTTCATTTTCATTTATTCCATTGTCTTCTCTTTACTCCTAGCTATTCCTTCTTGCTTCAACCTTTCTCCAAGCTTTCTTCACCTATCATTAATCAACCAAACATATCAAAGCTATGCTTAAAATCATGAGATATTCATTTTTTCATAATATGTGGCAATTATAGTATAAAACCTCATGAAATAGCATGAATTCATACATGGTTGATTAAATCAAAGGAAACATGAAAATCTACCTAATTGGCTTGCTTGTAGCTCAAGAAAGTGCATAATTCTAATGAAAACAAAAGAAAAGGACTAGTTAAAATAGGCTAAGATGACTTGTCATCAAGGATGATGCTAAGCTAGTGGTTCAACCACAGAGGCAACTAAATCCAGCCATGAAGGAGGTGGTGTAGAAAGAGGTTACTAAGTTACTAGAGGCTGGGATTATTTATCCTATTTCTGATAAACCCTGGGTAAGCCCTGTCCAAGTTGTACCCAAGAAGGGAGGCATGACAGTGGTTCACAATGAAAAGAATGAACTGGTTCCTACAAGAACAATTATAGGGTGGCGTATGTGTATCGACTACAGAAGGCTTAATACAGCCACCCAAAAGGATTATTTTCCTTTACCATTCATAGACCAGATGCTAGAGAGACTAGCAGGTCATGACTATTACTGCTTTCTGGATGGCTATTCAGGTTATAACCAAATTACAGTAGATCCTCAGGACCAAGAGAAAACAGCATTCACATGTCCTTCTGGAGTATTTGCCTACAGAAAGATGCCTTTTGGTCTGTGCAATGCACCTACAACCTTTCAGAGGTGCATGCTATCTATCTTCTCTGATATGGTAGAGAAATTTTTGGAAGTCTTCATGGATGACTTTTCAGCATTTGGAGACTCATTCAGTTCCTGCCTTGACCATTTAGCACTTGTTCTGAAAAGATGCCAAGAGACCAACCTAGTTTTAAACTGGGAAAAATGTCACTTTATGGTGACTGAAGGAATTGTCCTTGGGCATAAAATTTCAAACAGGGAAACAGAGGTGGATCAAGCTAAAGTGGAGGTAATTGAAAAATTACCACCACCTGCCAATGTTAAAGCAATCAGAAGCTTTCTAGGGCATGCAGGATTCTATAGGAGGTTTATAAAGGATTTTTTGAAAATTGCAAAACCTCTGAGCAATCTGCTAGCTACTGACACGCCATTTGTGTTTGACACAGAGTGTCTGCAGGCGTTTGAAATGCTGAAAGCTAAGCTGGTCACAGCACCAGTTATCTCTGCACCAGACTGGACATTACCATTCGAACTAATGTGTGATGCCAGTGAACATGCTATTGGTGCAGTGCTGGGACAGAGGAATAAGAAGCTTCTGCACATCATTTACTATGCCAGCCGTGTTCTAAATGACGCACAAAAAAACTACACAACCACAGAAAAAGAGTTGCTTGTAGTGGTTTATGCCATTGACAAGTTTAGATCCTATTTAGTAGGTTCAAAGGTGATTGTGTATACTGACCGTGCTGCTCTTAAATACCTACTCACAAAGAAAGATTCAAAACCCAGGCTCATAAGATGGGTGTTGCTTCTGCAATAGTTTGATATAGAAATAAGAGACAGAAAAGGGACAAAGAACCAGGTAGCTGATCACCTGTCCCGGATAGAACTAGTAGCAGGGGCGTCCCTCCCTCCTACTGAGATCTCTGAGACCTTTTCGGATGAGCAACTCTTCGCTATTCAGGAAGCACCATGGTTTGCAGACATTGTAAATTACAAAGCTGTAAGGTTCATACCCAAAGAGTACAGCAGGGTGCAAACAAAAAAAATAATTTCTGATGCAAAGTACTACTTATGGGATGAACCATATCTCTTTAAGAGATGTGCAGACAGAATGATCCGCAGATGTATACCTAGAGAGGAGGCACAGAAGATCTTATGGCATTGCCATGGATCATAGTTTGGAGGACATTTCGGAGGTGAGCGAACAGCCACTAAGGTCCTCCAATGTGGCTTCTACTGGCCTACTCTCTATAGAGATGCCCGAGAGTTTGTGCATAACTGTGACAGTTGCCAAAGAGCTGGCAACTTGCCCGATGGTTATGCCATGCCTCAGCAAGGGATCTTAGAGATTGAGTTGTTTGATGTATGGGGTATTGACTTCATGGGTCCTTTGCCACCATCATACTCAAACACTTACATTTTGGTGGTAGTAGACTACGTATCTAAATGGGTAGAAGCAATTACCACACCCACTAATGATACTAAGACCATGCTGAAGTTCCTCCAGAAATATATCTTCAGCAGATCTGGTGTTCCTAGAGTACTAATTAGTGACGGGGGCACTCATTTCTGCAATAAACAGCTGTACTCTACTATGGTCCGATATGGAATTAACCACAAAGTAGCAACTCCATATCATCCACAGACAAATGGACAGGCTGAAGTCTCTAATAGAGAACTAAAAAGAATCCTGGAATGGACTGTAATTGCCCGTAGAAAGGATTGGGCAAAAAGCTTGGATGATGCTCTCCATACCAGCTTGTGTATGGCAAGGCCTGTCATCTGCCCGTGGAACTGGAACATAAAGCCTACTGGGCAACTAGATTCCTAAAGCTGGATGCTAAGTTAGCTGGAGAGAAAAGATTGCTCCAGCTAAATGAGCTAGAGGAATTCAGACTCAATGCATTTGAAAATGCAAAAATATATAAGGAAAAAGCAAAAAGGTGGCATGACAAGAAACTGTCATCTAGAGTCTTTGAGCCAGGACAGAAGGTTCTGCTGTTTAACTCTAGACTTAGATTATTCCCCGGGAAATTAAAATCCCGGTGGAGAGGACCATATGTGATTACAAGTGTGTCACCATATGGATATATTGAGCTTCAGGATAGTGATTCTGACAAAAAGTTCATTGTTAATGGACAAACAATCAAACATTATCTTGAAAGCAATTTTGAGCAAGAATGCTCAAAACTGAGGCTTGAATAAAGCTCAGTAAAAAGTCAAGCTATTGACATTAAAGAAGCGCTTATTGGGAGGCAACCCAATTTTTATTTATCTGTGTTAATTTTCCATTTTCCATTGTTATTTTATGTCTTCTTTAGGTTGATGATCATGTGGAGGCACAAAAGCAACTGCAGAAATCAAAGCAAATTCAAAAACAGCATTAAAAATAGCACACCCTAGAGGATAAGCTTACTGGCGTTTAAATGCCAGTAAGGGTAGCAGAATGGGCGTTAAACGCCCAGTCTAGCACCATTCTGGGCGTTTAACGCCAGAAATGGGCACCAGACTGGCGTTTAATGCCAGAAAAGGGCAAAAAGCTGGTGTTAAACGCCAGAAATGGGTAGCAACCTGGCGTTTAACGCCAGGATTGGCACTCAAAGGGGCGTTTACACGCCAGAATGGTGCAGGGATGAGAAATCCTTGGGACCTCAGGATCTGTAGACCCCACAGTATCCCCACCTACTTTAACTCAACCTCTCTCTTCTTCACACATTCCAATAACACCCTTCCCCAAATACTCTTCCCCATCACCTCTTAACCACTCACACCTCTCCATCTCCTCCATTTTCTTCTTCTTCTCCTCCCTTCTTTCTTCTTTTGCTCGAGGATGAGCAAACTTTCGAAGTTTGGTGTGGAAAAAGCATTGCTTTTTGTATTTCCATAACCATTTATGGCACCTAAGGCCAGAGAAACCTCTAGAAAGAGGAAAGGGAAGGCAAAAGCTTCCACCTCTAAGTCATGGGAAATGGAGAGATTCATCTCAAGAGAGCCCACTCATGGACCTCAACAAGAGCATTCCACTATCCTCCATGAAATTAGAGAGGACCAAAAGGCCATGAGAGAGGTGCAACAAAGGCAAGGAAGAGACATAGAGGAGCTAAAGCACTTCATAAGATCTTCAAGAGCAGGAACAAGCTGCCATCACTAAAGTGGACCCGTTCTTTAATCTCCTTGCTCCTATTTTTCTATTTTTCGAAAATTATGCTTTATGTTCTATCTATATTTGTGTCTTTATCACATGATCATTAGTGTCTTAGTGTCTATGACTTAAAGCTATGAATGTCCTATGAATCCATTACCTTTCTTAAAATGAAAAATGTTTTCTGAAAAAGAAAAAAAAGTACGTGAATTTCGAATTTTAAAACAGTCTAATTATTTTGATGTGGTGGCAATGCTTTTTGTCTTTCTGAATGAATGCTTGAACATTGCATATTTTTTAATTTATTGTTTATGAATGTTAAAATTTTTTACTCTTGAAAGAATAATGGAAAATGAGAAATGTTATTGATAATATGAAAAATCATAAAAATGATTCTTGAAGCAAGAAAAAGCAGTGAATACAAAGCTTGTGAAAAAAAAGAAAGAAAAAGAAAAAGCAAGCAGAAAAAGCCAATAGCCCTTTAAACCAAAAGACAAGGGTAAAATAAAAAGGATCCAAGGCTTTGAGCATCAGTGGATAGGAGGGCCTACAGGAATAAAATCCTGGCCTAAGCGGCTAAACCAAGTTGTCCCTAACCATGTGCTTGTGGCGTGAAACTATCAAGTGAGAAGCTTGAGACTGAGCGGTTAAAGTCATGGTCCAAAGCAAAAAAAGTGTGCTTAAGAGCTCTGGACACCTCTAATTGGGGACTCTAGCAAAGCTGAGTCACAATCTGAAAAAAGTTCACCCAGTTATGTGTCTATGGCATTTATGTATCCGGTGGTAATACTGGAAAACAAAATGCTTAGGGTCACGGCCAAGACTCATAAAGTAGTTGTGTTCAAGAATCAACATACTGAACTAGGAGAATCAATAACACTGTCTGAATTCTGAGTTCCTATAGATGCCAATCATTCTGAACTTCAATGGATAGAGTGAGATGCCAAAACTGTTCAGAAGCAAAAAGCTAATAGCCCCGCTCATCTAATTAAGACTGATTTTCATAGATGTTTTTGGAATTTATTGTATATTCTCTTATTTTTATCCTATCTTGTTTTTAGTTGCTTGGGGACAAGCAACAATTTAATTTTGGTGTTCTAATGAGCGGATAATTTATACGCTTTTTGGCATTGTTTTTAGTATGTTTTTAGTATATTTTAGTTAGTTTTTATTATGTTTTAATTAGTTTTTATTCAAAAATCATATTTCTGGACTTTACTATTAGTTTGTGTATTTTTCTGTGATTTCAGATATTTTCTGGCTGAAATTGAGGGACCTGAGCAAAAATCTGATTCAGAGGCTGAAAAAAGACTGCAGATGCTGTTGGATTCTGACCTCCCTGCACTCGAAGTGGAATTGCTGAAGCTACAGAAGCCCAATTGGTGCACTCTCAATTGCGTTGGAAAGTAGACATCCTGGGCTTTCCAGCAATATATAATAGTTCATACTTTTCCTGAGATTTAATGGCCCAAACCGGCGTTCCAAGTCAGCATAAAAATTCTGGCGTTAAAACGCCAGAACTGGCATAAAAGCTAGAGTTAAACGCCCAAACTGGCACAAAAGCCCAAGCACACACCAAGTGGGCCCGGAAGTGGATTCTACATCATTTAATCATTTCTGTAAACCCTAGGCTACTAGTGTTCTATAAATAGGACCTTTTGCTATTGTATTTACACACCTCATGACACTTTACACGTTTCATATTGTATTTCTAACGGTATGAGTCTCTAAACCCCATGGTTGGGGGTGAGGAGCTCTGCTGTGTCTTGATGAATTAATGCAATTACTACTGTTTTCCATTCTATCACGCTTGTTTCTATTCTAAGATATTCACTCGCACTTCAACCTGATTAATGTGATGAGCCGTGACACTCATCATTATTCTCACCTATGAACGCATGCCTGAGATCCGAAAAGTCTAAACCTTGTCTGTGGTATTCCTCGTAGGATCTGAGAAGGGATGACTGTGACGAGCTTCAAACTCACGAGTGCTGGGCGTAGTGACAGACGCAAAAGGATCAATGGATCCTATTCCAACATAAGTGAGAACTGACAGATGATTAGCCATGCGGTGACAGCGTATTTGGACCATTTTCACTGAGAGGATGGATGGTAGCCATTAACAACGGTGATCCACCAACATACAGCTTGCCATGGAAGGAGCCTTACGTGTGTGAAGAAGAAGATAGTAGGAGAGCAGAGATTCAGAAGACAGAGCATCTCCAAAACCTCAACCTGTTCTCCATTACTACATAACAAGTATTTATTTCATGTTCTTTTACTTTTTACAATTAAAACTAAGAATCCTTACTGATACCCTGACTAAGAATTACAAGATAACCATAGCTTGCTTCAAGCCGACAATCTCCGTGGGATCGACCCTTACTCACGTAAGGTATTACTTGGACGACCTAGTGCACTTGCTGGTTAGTTGTGCGGAAATGCAAAAGTGTGATTGTGATTTCGTGCACCAATGCTTCAACAGTGCATATTTTTGATATTGTTGTTTATGAATGTTAAAATTGTTGGCTCTTGAAAGAATAATAGAAAAGGAGAAATGTTATTGATAATCTGAAAAATCATAAAATTGATTCTTGAAGCAAGAAAAAGCAGTGAATAGAAAAAGTGGCGGAAAAAAAAAAGAAAAGAAAAGAAAAAGCAAGCAGAAAAAGCCAATAGCCCTTTAAACCAAAAGGCAAGGGTAAAAAGGATCCAAGGCTTTGAGCATTAATGGATAGGAGGGCCTAAAGGCATAAAATCTTGGCCTAAGTGGCTGAATCAAGATGTCCCTAACCATGTGCTTGTGGCATGCAGGTCCAAGTGAAAAGCTTGAGACTGAGTGGTTAAAGTCGTGATCCAAAGCAAAAGAGTGTGCTTAAGAGCTCTAGACACCTCTAATTGGGGACTCTAACAAAGCTGACTCACAATCTGAAAAGGTTCACCCAATTATATGTCTGTGGCATTTATGTATCCGGTGGTAATACTGGAAAACAAAATGCTTAGGGCTACGGCCAAGACTCATAAAGTAGTTGTGTTCAAGAATCATCATACTGAACTGGGAGAATCAATAACACTATCTGAATTCTGAGTTCCTATAGATGCCAATCATTCTGAACTTCAATGGATAAAGTGAGATGCCAAAACTGTTCAGAAGCAAAAAGCTAAGAGCCCCGCTCATCTAATTAAGACTGATCTTCATAGACGTTTTCGGAATTTATTATATATTCTCTTCTTTCTATCCTATTTTTTTTAGTTGCTTGGGGACAAGCAACAATTTAAGTTTGGTGTTGTGATGAGCGGATGATTTATACGCTTTTTGGCACTGTTTTTACATAGTTTTTAGTATGTTTTAGTTAATTTTTATTATGGTTTTATTAGTTTTTATTCAAAAATCAAATTTCTGGACTTTACTATGAGTTTGTGTGTTTTTCTATGATTTCAGGCATTTTCTGGCTGAAATTTAGGGACCTGAGCAAAAATCTGATTCAGAGATTGAAAAAGGACTGCAGATGCTGTTGGATTCTAACCTTCCTGCACTCGAAATGGATTTTCTAGAGCTATAGAAGCCCAATTGGTGCGCTCTTAATTGCGTTGGAAAGTAGACATCTTGGGCTTTCCAGAAATATATAATAGTTTATACTTTGTTTGAGTTTTGATAACTGAAACTGGCGTCTAAATGTCAACTTTCTACCCTTTTATGGCGTTAAATGCTAGAACTAGCATAAAAGTTGGAGTTAAACGTCCAAACTGGCAAGAAAGCTGGAGTTCAATGCCATGAATAGCCTCTGCACGTGAAAGCTTCAGTGCTCAGCCTAAACACGCACCAAGTGGGCCCCGCAAATGGATTTCTACACTATCTCTCTTAGCTTACTCATTTTCTATAACCCTAAATCACTAGTTTCGTATAAAAACCACTTTTAGAGATTTATTTTGTACCTCATGACATTTTACATCGGATTTTGTATCTCTATGGCATGAATCTCTAAACCCCATGGTTGGGGGTGAGGAGCTCTGCTGTGTCTCGATGAATTAATGCAATTACTACTGTCTTCCATTCAATCACGCTTGTTTCTATTCTAAGATTTTCACTCGCACTTCAACATGATGAATATGATGATCCGTGACACTCATCACCATTTTCAACCCATGAACACGTGCCTAACAACCACTTCCGTTCTACCTTAGATTGAGTGTGTATCTCTTTAGTTCCTGATTCACGAGTTTGATTGTCTCTCCTGACAACAGAGCATTCAAATCCGTGAGATCAGAGTCTTCGTGGTATAAGCTAGAATCAATTGGCAGCATTCTTGAGATCCGGAAAGTTTAAACCTTGTCTGTGGTATTTCGAGTAGGATTTGGGATGGGATGACTGTGACGAGCTTCAAACTCGTGAGTGTTTGGCGTAGTGACAGACGCAAAAGGATCAATGGATCCTATTCCGACATGAGTGAGAACCGACAGATGATTAGCCGTACGGTGATAGCGCATTTGGACCATTTCCACTGAGAGGACGGATGGTAGCCATTGACAACGGTGATCCACCAACATATAGCTTGCCATGGAAGGAGCCTTGCGTGCGTAAAGAAGAAAACAGTAGGAAAGCAGAGATTCAGAAGACAGAGCATCTCCAAAACCTCAACCTGTTCTCTGTTATTGCATAATAAGTATTATTTATTTTATGTTATTTACTCTTCATAAACCCAATCATTTTTATTACTAATTTCCTGACTAAGAGTTACAAAATAACCATAGCTTGCTTCAAGCCGACAATCTCCGTGGGATCGACCCTTACTCACGTAAGGTATTACTTGGATGACCCAGTGCACTTGCTGGTTAGTGGTACGAGTTGTGAAAAGTGTGATTTATACTTCGTGCACTAATCTCCAAGTTTCGGATGGAAGACCTAGTTTCAGCCATGAAACCATGAGTGGTCTTGGAGAGGTTAGAGACTATAGTAGCCAGGTCAGAGAGGCTCTGTGTGGAAGTCTCTGTCTGTTGCTGAAAGTGTTGGAATGGTATGTTGTTGAATCGGTTCTGGTTCATTCCACCATGATTATTACTGAAGCCTTGTTGAGACTTCTGCTGATCTTTCCACCTAAATTTGGTGTGGTTCCTCCATCCTTGATTGAAAGTATTTGAATAGGTATTGTTATTGGAGTTTCTGGATGAGTTTTCCATGTAGTTCACCTCCTCCATTGGTGTCCAGGCGTTATCACTAGCGTCCAAATCCAATTCATACGCTATTTCTGGACAATAAGCATCTGAGCTCTACATCCCACTCAAGAACTGAGAGATCATGTTGATATGCTGAGACATGAACTTGTTCTGAGCCAAAATGGCATCTAAGGTGTCCACTTCCAAGACACCCCTCTTCTGGGCAGCCCCATTGTTCACAGGGTTACTCTCAGAAGTGTACATATATTGGTTGTTGGCAACCATATCAATAAGTTCCTGCGCCTCTTCAGGCGTCTTTTTGAAGTGGAGGGATCTACCTACAGAGTGGTCCAATGACATCTTTGATGCCTCAGATAGGCCATCATAGAAGATGTCTAGCATGATCCAATCTAAAATCATGTCAGGAGGGCATCTTCTGATTAGTTGCTTGTATCTTTCCCAAGCTTAATAAAGGGATTCACCCTCTTTCTGCCTAAAGGTTTATACTTCCACCTTGAGCTTGCTCAGCTTTTGAGGTGGAAAGAACTTGGTCAAAAATCTATTGACCACCTTCTCCCATGTATCTAGGCTCTCTTTAGGCTGAGAATCCAGCCATAGCCTTGCTCTGTCTCTTACTGCAAAGGGGAAGAGCATGAGCTTGTAGACTTCTGGATTTACTCCATTAATCTTGATAGTTTCATATATCTGCAAGAAGTCAGATATGAATTTGTTGGAATTTTCCTGTGCAAGTCCATGAAACTGGCAGTTCTGTTGTACTAGAGCGACTAATTGAGGTTTCAACTCAAAGTTGTTTGCACCAATGGCAGGAATAGAGATGCTGTGCCTATAGAAATCAGAATTGGGTGTAGTGTAAGATCCTAGGACCTTTCTTGCGTCACCCCCATTATCTGGGTTAGCTGCCATTGTTGTATCTTCAGCTTCTTGTTCTAGAGCTCCTGTAAGATTCCTTAAAGCTCTGCTAGCCTGAGCTTGTTGCAGACGCCTTCTTAGAGTCCTTTCAGGTTTAGGATCCAAATCAAAGAGAGGTTCCTTATCCCTACTCCTATTCATAAAAAAGAAAAAAAAACTAAGAAAAGAATAGGAAAGGATTCTCTATGTCAGAGTATAGAAATCCTTTGTTAGAGAGATAGATAAAGAGAAAAGAAAAAATAAAGGTATCTTATAATTAAAAGATTTTTCGAAAATAAAGAGAGAGAAAGAGATAGAATAATATCTTCAAAAAAAGAAGAGAGAGAGAATTGAGGAAATTTTCGAAAAAAAAGAAAGAAAAATCAAAGAGATACCAAACTTTTAAAATTAGAATAAGGTAAGACAAATAGCTAACTAAAAAGATTTGAAAATAAAATACAAGATTCGATTTTGGAAAAAAAAATTGAAATTTAAAAAGAAAGAATCAATTAAAGATTTGAAAAAATAAATTTGAAACGAAAAAATCAAACAAAATAAGATAAGATTTTTTTTAAAAATTTAAAAAGTTTTGAAACTAAAAGGAGAAAGTCAAAGAAAGATTCTAAAAGTTTAAAGATTTTAAAATTCAAAATTAAAAGAAATAAAGAAAAACAAACAAAATACTAAACCTTTTAAAATTTGAATTTAAAAAGAAAGATAAGATAACAAAATTTTGAAAATCAAAGAAAAAGATAAGATAAAGATTCAAAGATAGACAAGATAGACAAGAAAGATAAGATTACTAAACAAGACATCAAACTTAAAATTTTAAAACCAATTAGAAAAATGTTTCAAAAATATTAAGCTAAAGGCACAAATTTCGAAAAATTGAAAAGGAAAAACACTAAAAGGCACCAAACTTAAAAATTTAGAAATCAAAGAAAGAAAAATACCAAGAAATTTTTGAACACAAAGAAAGAAAAGCAAGAACAATTTTTCGAAAAACTCAAGAAAAGAAATGAAAACCAAAGCGACACCAAACTTAAAAATGACAAAAGACTCAAACAAAAGAAAAAGATATGAATTTTTCTTTTTGAAAAATTTTAAACGAAAGAGAATAAGAAACACAAAAAGAAAAATAGTAAAACCTACCTGATCTAAGCAGCAAGACAACTATTAGTTTGTCAATCATAAACAATCCCCGGCAATGGTGCCAAAAACTTGGTGCGTAAAATTGAACTCGCACAACTAAACCGGCAAGTGCACTGGGACGTCCAAGTAATGCCTTAGGTGAGTGAGGGTCGAATCCCACGAGGATTGCCGAATTGAGCAAGTTGTGGTTATCCTGCAGATCTTAGTTGGGCGAATAGAAAACGTAGTTATTGAATACGCATAAAATAATCAAAGGAAGCAATAAAGAAATGGCAGATAAACAATAATGAGAAATCAGTTAAGGCTTTGGAGATACTTTATCTTTCTGGATTAACTTCTCCTACTGATTACTTCAATAATGATTGATTCATTTAATGGCAAAGCTGTAAGTGATTAACTCATGTTCTCTCATCAAGTTAATCTCCCCTAAACCATAGCAAAACACCGTATTTGAGTAACTCATGTCCTCTCATCAAGTTAGCACATAGTGCTTCACTATAGCCGAAGATGAAGCCTGAGCAATTCACTCTCCTTTTGTTGATCCTACTCAAAACGCCACAGACAAGGTTGGATCTTTCGGATCGGATAATAATGCTTTATGATTCTAGCCTTAACGCCACAGAAACCTCATTTACCCATGACTAACGGGATTTTATGTCACATATCCCAATTAGCCCAGGTACTCTCTTGGAACCTGTGATGCACTCTCAAGCAGTAGCTCAATACTTCCATTCCACCACAGATTCATAAGGATGAACGACGAAAATGCATCATAGAATAGAATTAATCATATATTGAAAGAGAAACAGTAATATTGTTAATCCATAGGAATCAGCAGAGCTCCTAACCTTAACCTAAGAGGTTTAGTTACTCATACTGTACAGAAAATAAGGTATGATATGTTCTGAGGGGATGAAGATCCTAAACATGGGTGATCTTCGTCTATATATACTAATCTAATAATTAAAAATTACAAAAGTGAAATAAACTAAGTAGAAAGGTGCGAAAATCCACTTCTGCGCCCACTTGGTGAGTGTTTGGGCTAAGCTGGCATCTAACTTGGATGAGTGGGCGTTGAATGCCCCCACTAGCGGGTAAGATGCGCTGCCTTGAGCTCCATTGGGGGCGTTGAACACCAGTTTTGGGCATTCAACGCTGGCCTTGGTCCTCTTGGGTTGTTGAATGCCAGAAAGAGGGTAGTTTTGGCGTTCATCACCCAATTTGGGCAGTCCAATCCAAAGAAATGTATAGACCATTATATATTGTTGGAAAGCCCTGGAAGTTTCCTTTCCAATGCCATTGAGAGCGCATCAATTGGACCTATGTAGCTCCATAAATACTCGTTTAAATGCATGGAGGTTAGAATTTGACAGCATCTACACTCCTTTCTTTGCCTCTGAATCAGATTTTGCCAAAACTTGCCAAATTCACCTAAAAATCACCTAAAATCATAAGAAAAATACAAAAGCTCAAAGTAGTATCCACAAAGTGAATTTTGCATTAAAACCTACTAAAACATAATAAAACTTAACATAATATACTAAAAACAGTAGGCAAATAGCATCAAAAAGCGTATAAAATATCCGCTCATCATAGACCCTGATGTTTATAGGTTGCTACTCTTTCTATTTTCTATGAAAGATCAAACAAAGAGATGGTTGGATGCCCAACCCAGAGAAAGCTTGAACACATGGAGTAAAGTAGTAAACAAGTTTCTGAATAAATATTTTCCCCCAATGAAGCTGGCA
The DNA here is from genome assembly GCF_000816755.2 of Arachis ipaensis. Lineage (NCBI taxonomy): Eukaryota > Viridiplantae > Streptophyta > Magnoliopsida > Fabales > Fabaceae > Arachis > Arachis ipaensis. The sequence continues at coordinate 60,674,713 of NC_029788.2, forward strand.
AAGTTGAGAATGGATATTCAAACCTTTAAACTAGAAGAGAGCGAGTTCCTCTACGATGCTTGGGAAAGGTACAAGCTGATGCTCAGACGGTGTCCCATTTAAATGTTCATAGATTGGGTCAAACTAGACATTTTCTGTTATGGACTCTCGAACATGGTCAAGATGTCCCTAGATAACTTTGCTGGTGCTTCAATACATGTGAGGAAGACACTTGACGAAGCTGATGAACTGATTGAGATGGTCACTAATAATCAGTATTTATACTCACCCGGTGAGACCTCAATAAAAAGGGAAGTCAAGGAAGTGTCCACTAAACCCATCATTCTTGACAAGAATGAGTCTTTAGCCCAGCAACTGAACTCTCTCACACAACAAGTGCTAAGCATGCAAAGCTCAGTCAACAACAATCCGTCTCAACCCCCATAACCTAACACTGCACCCGACCTGGCTTCTATGCTGGCAGAAGTATTACAGGAGACCCGAGATTCCCACAAGAATATGGAAGCACAATTGAGCCAAGCCAAACAGCAGATATCTGAGTAGATAAGAGAGGAGTGCCAAGCTATTCAATTAAGGAGTGGAAGGACCCTGAATACCTACCTCAAAATAGTAGAATGCAGGATGAAGAGGAAATACCAGAAAGGAAAACACAACAACCCAGAGCACCAGCAAGGGCGCTGAACACCAAAGAGGGGGCAGAATGGGCGTTCAACGCCTAGAGAGGGGAGGAGCCATAAACGCCAATTGAGAGGATGTTCCCCCCAGACACCTTGATAATCCCTTCCCAGCCTCTCTAGATACTCACACTGTACCACTCAAAGATTCTGAGTACAAGGCCAAGTTATCATACCCTCAGAAGTTCCAGAAGGCAGAAAAAGATAAACAATTCGCTAAGTTCTTAAGCATCTTCAAGAAGCTTGAGATCAAGATCCCTTTTGTGGAAGCCCTTGGACAAATACCATCATCTGCTAAGTTAATGAAAGACATATTAAGTAACAAAAGGGATTAGAGAGAGGCAGAAACAATTATGCTCACTGATGAGCGGATAATTTATACGCTTTTTGGCACTGTTTTTAGGTAGTTTTTGTATATTTTAGTTAGTTTTTATTATGTTTTTATTAGTTTTTAAATAAAAATCATATTTCTGGACTTTACTATGAGTTTGTGTGTTTTTCTGTGATTTCAGGTATTTTCTGGCTGAAATTGAGGGACCTGAGCAAAAATCTGATTTAGAGGCTGAAAAAGGACTCAAGATGCTGTTGGATTCTGACCTCCCTGCACTCAAAGTGGATTTTCTGGAGCTACAGAAGCCCAATTGGTGCGCTCTTAATTGAGTTGGAAAGTGGATATCCTGTGCTTTCCAGAAATATATAATAGTCCATACTTTGCCCGAGATTTGACGGCCCAAACCTGCGTCCCAAGTCAGCATAAAAATTCTGGCCTCAAAACGCCAGAACTGGCATGAAAGCTGGAGTTAAACGCCCAAACTGGCACAAAAGCTGGCATTTAACTCCAAGAAAAGTCTCTACATGTGAAAGCTTTAAATCTCAGCACAAGCACACACCAAGTGGGTCCGAAAGAAGATTTCTGCATTAATTACTTATTTCTGTAAACCCTAGGCTACTAGTTCTCTATAAATAGGACCTTTTGCTATTGTATTTTCATCTTGGTTCTTCTGGTTCCCTCTCTGGGGCCGAAGCCAATGACCACCATTATCACTTTTGTATTTTCAACTATGAAGTTTTTACACACCATAGATTAAGGTGTGGATCTCTGTTGTTCTTCATGAACTAATGCAAAGTACTATTGTTTTTCTATTCAATTCACGCCTACTTCTTCTCCAAGATATACTCTTGTTCTCAATTTAGTTAAGTCAGAATATTGTCTTGGGTTTCTAATCTTAGATGTTCAAAGCGATCTACATGATGTTCAACATAGTCATTGGACGACAGCTGGAGTATATTCTCTTGGGTTTCTAATCTCAGATTAGAACCTTCGTGGTAAAGGCTAGAATTATTGGCGGCCATTCCTGAGATCTGGAAAGTCTAAACCTTGTTGTGGTATTCCGAGTAGGATCTGGGAAGGGATGACTGTGACGAGCTTCAAACTCGCGAGTGTTGGGCGTAGTGACAGACGCAAAAGGATCAATGGATCCTATTCCAACATGATCGAGAACTGACAGATGATTAGCCGTGCGGTGACAGTGCATTTGGACCATTTTCATTGAGAGGACGGGAAGTAGCCATTGACAACGGTGATGCTCAACATACAGCTTGCCATGGAAAGGAGTATGAATGATTGGATGAAGAAAATAGGAAAGCAGAAGTTCAGGAGGAATAAAGCATCTTCATACACTTATCTGAAATTCTCACCAATGAATTACATAAGTATCTCTATCTTATTTTATGTTATTTATATTTTAATTATCAATTCTCCATAACCATTTGAATCCGCCTTACTGAAATTTACAAGATGACCATAGCTTGCTTCAAGCCGACAATCTCTGTGGGATCGACCCTTACTCACGTAAGGTTTATTACTTAGACGACCCAGTACACTTGCTAGTTAGTTGTACGGAATTGTGAAAAAGAGTTGAGATTACAATTGTGCGTACCAAGTTGTTGGCGCCATTGATGATCACAATTTCGTGTACCAAGTTTTTGGCGTCGTTGCCGGGGATTGTTCGAGTTTGGACAACTGACGGTTCACCTTGTTGCTTAGATTAGGTAATTTTATTTTATGTTTAAGCTTTTTACTTTTTATTTTCGAAAAAAATTTTTCAAAAATACAAAAAAAAAAATCTATTTTGTTCTTCAGAGTTTTTAAGAATGAATTCTAGAGTTTCATGATGATATGTTGAAGTCTGGCTGGTTATGAAACCATGTCTAAACTTTTGGACCGAGGTTTCAACTTATCATCACAAGAGCTTATTGATTTCTATCAACTTTGCTATTGAAAGTAATGATCTGCTAAAGCTTGGCTGGCCATTGGCCATGTCTAGTGTTTTGGACCGAAGCTTTCAATGAAAACTTGGCTGGCTAGTAAGCCATGTCTAATTCCTAGACTGGAGTTTTAGACTAACATTGCATGATTCCTAGAATTCTTATTAAAAATTTTGAATCCCTTTATTTTATTTTCCAAATAACTTTCAAAAAATCACAACAATTTTTTTTTTAAATCTTAAAATCAAAAATATTTTATGTTTCTTGTTTGAGTCTAGTGTCTAATTTTAAGTTTGGTGTCAATTGCATTCTTCTAATTTTCGAAAATTACATGAATTATGTTCTTCATTAATCTTCAAGATGTTCTTGATGATTTCCTTGCTCTGATCTTTAAATTCTCTTGTTTTGTGTGTTTAGTTGTTTCTCATATGCATTCTCAATCTGTTGGTGTTTCTAATATGAAAATTTCTAAGTTTGGTGTCTTGCATGCTTTGTTTATTTGATCTTAGTTTTCCATGATTAGTTTCATTTTGTTGTTTCTCATCATAAAAAAAACTCAAAAAAAAATTTTCAAAATTATGTCTTCTCAAGTCAATAATACAGAGAATTGAAGATTCAGAACATGCAGCAGAGGAATTACACAGAAAAAGTTGGGCATTCAAAACACCCAGTGAAGAAGGAAAACTGGTGTTTAAACGCCAGCCAGGGTACCTGGCTGGGCATTAAACGCCCAAAAGGGTAGTATTTTGGGTGTTAAATGCCAGAATGGGTACCATTCTGGGCGTTTAACGCCAGGATAGCACAAGAGGTAAGATTTTGTTTTTAATTCAAATCTTTTGCAAATTTTCATAATTTTTCAAAATCAAATCTTTTTCAAATCATATCTTTTCAAAATCAATTTCTTTCCATTTTATATTTTTTTACTATTTTTGAAAATCCTTGCTACAATTAATGATTTAATTCAAAATTTTCAAGTTGTTACTTGCCTATTAAGAAAGGATCAAATTTTAAATTCTAGAATCATATCTTCTAATTTCTTGTTAGTCAAGTAATCAACTTTAATTTTAAAACATTCTATTTTTTATTTGTTTTTCAATCATATCTTCTCAATCATATCTTCTCAATCACATCTTTTTCAAAATAATTTTTAATCATATCTTTTTGATTGTCAATTTCAAAATCTTTTTCAAAATCACTTAACTACTTTCTCAACATTAAATTTCGAAAATCATCAATCAATTTTTCAAAATTTCTTTTAATTATTTTAAAATCTTTTTAATTTGTTTTCGAAAATTCTTCCCCCCCTTCTCATATTTTTCTATTTAAGGGACTAGCACTCTTCCTCAATGTGCAATTCGGACTACCTCTATCTATAAGTTCGAATTATCTCCTCTCTACCTCCTCCTTCTATTCTTTTTTTCCTCTGATATCTCAAGGGATCTCTATACTGTAACACAGAGGATTCCATACTTTCTTCTTCTCTCTCTTTCATATGAGCAGGAGTAAGGACAAAGACATTCTTGTTGAGGCTGATTCTGAACCTGAAAGGACCTTGAAGAGAAAGCTAAGAGAAGCTAAAGTACAACTCTCTATAGAGGACCTAACAGAGCTTTTCACACAAGAAGAAGCCATGGCAGCCGAAAACAACAACAATGCCAACAATGCAAGGAAGGTGCTTGGTGACTTTACTGCACCTACTCCCGACTTCTATGGGAGAAGCATCTCTATCCCTGCCATTGGAGCAAACAACTTAGAGCTTAAGCCTCAATTAGTTTCTCTAATGCAACAGAATTGCAAGTTTCATGGACTTCCATTAGAAGATCCTCATCAGTTCTTAGCTGAATTCGTGAAAATCTGTGATACTGTTAAGACCAATGGGGTTGACCCTGAGGTCTACAGACTTATGCTCTTCCCTTTTGCTGTAAGAGACAGAGCTAGGATATGGTTGGATTCACAACCTAAGGAAAGCCTGAACTCTTAGAAAAAGCTAGTCAATGCCTTCTTGGTAAAGTTCTTTCCACCTCAAAAATTGAGTAAGCTTAGAGTGGAAGTCCAAACCTTCAGACAGAAGGAAGGTGAATCACTCTATGAAGTTTGGGAAAGATACAAGCAATTGATCAGAAGGTGTCCTTTTGACATGCTTTCAGAGTGGAGTATCATAGGTATCTTCTATGATGGTCTGTCTGAACTGTCTAAGATGTCATTAGACAGCTCTACTGGAGGATCTCTTCATCTGAAGAAGACGCCTGCAGAAGCTCAGGAACTCATTGAAGTGGTTGCAAATAACCAATTCATGTACACTTATGAAAGGAATCCTATGAATAATGGGACGAATCAGAAGAAAGGAGTTCTTGAGATTGACACTTTGAATGCCATATTGGCTCAAAATAAAATATTGACTCAGCAAGTCAATATGATTTCTCAGAGTCTGTCTGGAATGCAAGCAGCAACAGGCAGTACCAAAGAAGCTTCATCTGAAGAAGAAGCTTATGATCCTGAGAACCCAGCAATGGAAGAGGTGAATTACATGGGAGAACCCTATGGAAACACCTATAATCCTTCATGGATAAATCACCCAAATCTCTCATGGAAGGACCAACAGAGGCTTCAATAAGGCTTCAACAACAATAATGGTGGAAGAAATAGGTTTAGCAATAGTAAGCCTTTTCCATCATCTTCTCAGCAACAGACAGAGAATTCTAAGCAGAGCCATTTTGACTTAGCAACTATAGTCTCTGATCTAATTAAAACCACTCAAAGTTTCATGACTAAAACAAGATCCTCCATTAGAAATTTGGAGGCACAAGTGGGTCAGCTGAGTAAGAAAATTACTGAACTCCCTCCTAGTACTCTCCCAAGCAATACAGAAGAGAATCCAAAAAGAGAATACAAGGCCATCAACATTACCCATTCGGCCGAACTTGGAGAGCAGGAAGAGGCAGTGATTTCCACTGAGGAAGACCTCAATGGACGTCCACTGGCCTCCAAGGAGTTCCCTAATAAGGAACCATGGAAATCTGAGGCTCATACAGAGATCATAGACATTCCATTGAATTTACTTCTGCCATTCATGAGCTCTGATAAGTATTCTTCCCCTGAAGAGGATGAAGATGTTACTGAAGAGCAAGTTTCTAAGTACCTTGGAGCAATCATGAAGTTAAATGCCAAGTTATTTGGTAATGAGACCTGGGAGGATGAACCCCCCTTGCTCACCAAAGAACTGGATGACTTGACTAGGCAGAGATTACCTCAAAAGAGACAGGATCCTGAAAAGTTCTCAATACCTTGTACCATACACACCATGATCTTTGAGAAGGCTCTGTGTGACCTAGTGTCAAGCATAAACCTCATGCCTCTCTCTATAATGGAGAAGCTAGGGATCCTTGAGGTGCAAGCTGCAAGAATCTCACTAGAGATGGTAGACAATTCAAGGAAACAGGCTTATGGACTTGTAGAGGATGTCGTGGTAAAGGTTGAAGACTACTACATCCCTGTTGATTTCATAATCCTAGACACTGGGAAGTATATGGATGAACCCGTCATCCTTGGCAGACCCTTCCTAGCCACAGAAAAAGCTGTGATTGATGTTGACAGAGGAGAATTGGTCCTTCAAGTGAATAAGGACTCCCTTGTGTTTAAGGCTCAAGGATCTCCCTCTGTAACCATGGAGAGGAAGCATGAAAAGCTTCTCTCAATGCAGAGTCAAACAGAGCCCCCACATTCAAACTCTAAGTTTGGTGTTGGGAGGCCATCATCATGCTCTGAGTATCTGTAAGGCTCCATGAGAGCCCACTGTCAAGCTATTGACATTAAAGAAGCGTTTGTTGAGGGGCAACCCAATTTTATTATATCTACTTATTTTCTATTGTTATTTTATGTTTTCTATAGGTTGATGATTATGTGAAGTCACAAAAATAACTGAAAAAGAAAAAACAGAATGAAAAATAGTATTAAAAATAGGACACCCTGGAGGAGAAGCTTACTGGCGTTTAAACGCCAGTAAGGGTACCAGAATGGGTGTTAAACGCCCAGTCTGGCACCATTCTGGGCATTTAACGCCAGAAAGGGGCACAGAGCTGGCGTCTAACGCCGGAAATGGGCACAGAGCTGGCGTTAAACGCCAGAAAAGGGAGAAAAGCTGGCGTTAAACGCCAGAAATGGGCAGCAACCTGGCGTTTAACGCCAGGATTGGCAAGCAAGGGGCGTTTGCATGCCAACATGGTGCAGGGATGCGAAATCCTTGACAACTCAGGATCTGTGGACCCTACAGGATCCCCACCTACCTCATCTCTCTCTCTCTCTTCTTCACACCCTTCCATAACATTCTCCCCCAAATATCCTTCACCAATCACCTCAATACCTCTTCCCCAAAAACCCCTCTCCTATCAAATCCTACCCTCTTCTCCATAATCCTTTCACCAATCCATATCCATCCATCATAAAACCCAACCTACCTCACCATTCAAATTCAAACCACTTTCCCTCCCAAACCCACCAATACATGGCTGAACCTTACCCCTCTCTCCACTCCTATATAAACCCATCTTCACTCCTTCATTTTCACACATCATACACACTACTTCTCCCTCTTGACCGAACCACAAAATCCCCTCCATCTCCTCCATTTTCTTCTTCTACTATTTTCTTTCTTCTTTTTCTTGAGGACGAGCAAACCTTCTAAGTTTGGTGTGGTAAAAGCGTTGCTTTTTGTTTTTCCATAACCATTTATGGCACCAAAGGCCGCAAAAACCTCTAGAAAGAGGAAAGGGAAGGCAAAAGCTTCCACCTCCGAGTCATGGAAGATGGAGAGATTTATCTCAATGGTGCATCAAGACCACTTCTATGAAGTTGTGGTCAAGAAGAAGGTGATCCCTGAGGTCCCTTTCAAGCTCAAAAAGGGTGAATATCCAGAGATCCGACATGAGATCTGAAGAAGAGGTTGAGAAATTCTCACCAACCCCATTCAACAAGTCGGGATCTTAATGGTTCAAGAATTCTATGCCAATGCATGGATCACCAAGAACCATGATCAAAGTGTGAACCCAGACCCTAAGAATTGGCTTACAATGGTTCGGGGGAAATGCTTATATTTCAGTCCGGAAAATGTAAGGTTGGCATTCAACTTGCCCATGATGCAAGGAGATGCACATCCCTACACTAGAAGGGTCAACTTTGATCAAAGGTTGGACCAAGTCCTCATAGACATTTGTGAAGAGGGCACTCAATGGAAGAGAGATTCAAGAGGGAAGCTGGTTCAACTAAGAAGGCATGACCTCAAGCCTGTGGCTAGGGGATGGTTGGAAATTGAGCTCCAATATGGGACAACTAAGGGTGGAGCACCAAGAGCATTCTATCCTCCTCCATGAAATTAGAGAAGACCAAAGAGTCATATGAGAGAGGAGCAACAAAGGCAAGGAAGAGACATTGAGGAGCTCAAGCACTCCATAAGATCTTCAAGAGGAAGAACAAGCCGCCATCACTAAGGTGGACCCGTTCTTTAATTTCCTTGTTCTTTATTTTTCTGTTTTTCGAAAATTATGCTTTAGGTTTATCTATGTTTGTGTCTTTATTATATGATCATTAGCGTCTTAGTGTCTATGTCTTAAAGTTATGAATGTCCTATGAATCCATCACCTTTCTTAAAAGAAAAATGTTTTAATCAAAAAAGAAAAAGAAGTGCATGAATTTTGAATTTTAAAACAGATTAATTATTTTGATGTGGTGACAATACTTTTTGTTTTCTGAATGGATGCTTGAACAGTGCATATTTTTGAATTTGTTGTTTATGAATGTTAAAACTGTTGGCTCTTGAAAGAATGATGAAAAAAAGGAGAAATTCTATTAATAATCTAAAAAATCATAAAATTGATTCTTGAAGCAAGAAAAAACAGTGAAAAGCTTATAGAAAAAAATATATGCAAAAAAAAATATATGCGAAAAAAAAGAAAAAAAAGAGGAAAAAGTAAGCAGAAAAAGCCAATAGCCCTTTAAACCAAAAGGCAAGGGTGAAATAAAAAGGACCCAAGGCGTTGAGCATCAGTAGATAGGAGGGCCCACAAGAATAAAATCCTGGCCTAAGCGGCTAAACCAAGCTGTCCCTAACCATGTGCTTGTGGCGTGAAGGTGTCAAGTGAAAAGCTTGAGACTGAGCAGTTAAAGTCATGGTCCAAAGCAAAAAGAGTGTGCTTAAGAGCTCTGAACACCTCTAATTGGGGACTTTAGCAAAGCTGAGTCACAATCTGAAAAGGTTCACCCAGTTATGTGTCTGTGGTATTTATGTATCCGGTGGTAATACTGGAAAACAAAATACTTAGGGTCACGGCCAAGACTCATAAAGTAAATGTGTTCAAGAATCAACATACTGTACTAGGAGAATCATTAACACTATCTGAATTCTGAGTTCCTATAGATGCCAATCATTCTGAACTTCAAAGGAAAAAGTGAGATGCCAAAACTGTTCAAAAGCAAAAAGCTAATAGCCCCGCTCATCTAATTAAGACTGATCTTCATAGATGTTTTTGGAATTCATTGTATATTCTCTTCTTTTTATCCTATTTGATTTTTAGTTGCTTGGGGACAAGCAACAATTTAAGTTTAGTGTTGTGATGAGCAGATAATTTATACGCTTTTTGGCACTGTTTTTAGGTAGTTTTTAGTATATTTTAGTTAGTTTTTATTATGTTTTTTTTAGTTTTTAAATAAAAATCATATTTCTGGACTTTACTATGAGTTTGTGTGTTTTTCTGTGATTTCAGGTATTTTCTGGCTGAAATTGAGGGACCTGAGCAAAAATCTGATTCAGAGGCTGAAAAAGGACTGCAGATGCTATTGGATTCTGATCTCCCTGCACTCGAAGTGGATTTTCTGGGGCTATAGAAGCCCAATTGGTACGCTCTCAATTGCGTTGGAAAGTAGACATCCTGGGCTTTCCAGCAATATATAATAGTTTATACTTTTCCCGAGATTTGACGGCCCAAACTGGCGTCCCAATTCAGCATAAAAATTCTGGCGTCAAAACGCTAGAACTGGCATGAAAGATGGAGTTAAACGCCCAAACTGGCACAAAGGCTGGCGTTTAACTCCAAGAAAAGTCTCTACATGTGAAAGCTTCAAAGCTCAGCCCAAGCACACACCAAGTGGGCCCGGAAGAAGATTTCTGCATTAATTACTTATTTCTGTAAACCCTAGGCTACTAGTTCTCTATAAATAGGACCTTTTGCTATTGTATTTTCATCTTGGTTCTTCTGGTTCCCTCTCTGGGGCCGAAGCCAATGACCATCATTATTACTTTTGAATTTCAACAGTGGAGTTTCTACACACCATAGATTAAGGTGTGGAGCTCTGCTGTTCTTCATGAATTAATGCAAAGTACTATTGTTTTTCTATTCAATTCACGCCTACTTCTTCTCCAAGATATACTCTCGTTCTTAATTCAGTTAAGTCAGAATGAAGAGGTGACCCGTGACAATCACCCAATCTTCGTTACTCGCTTAGCCAAGGTCGCGTGCTTGACAACCACAAAGCGATCTACATGATGTTCAACGTAGTCATTGGACAACAGCTGGAGTATATTCTCTTGGGTTTCTAATCTCAGATTAGAACCTTCATGGTAAAGGCTAGAATTATTGGCGGCCATTCCTGAGATCCAGAAAGTCTAAACCTTGTCTGTGGTATTCCGAGTAGGATCTGGGAAGGGATGGCTGTGACGAGTTTCAAACTCGCGAGTGTTGGGCGTAGTGACAGACACAAAAGGATCAATGGATTCTATTCCAACATGATCGAGAACCGACAGATGATTAGCCGTGCGGTGACAGCGCATTTGGACCATTTTCACTGAGAGGACGGGAAGTAGCCATTCACAACGGTGATGCCCAACATACAGCTTGCCATGGAAAGGAGTATGAATGATTGGATGAAGACAATAGGAAAGCAGAAGTTCAGGAGGAACAAAGCATCTTCATACACTTATCTGAAATTCTCACCAATGAATTACATAAGTATCTCTATCTTATTTTATATTTTATTCATATTTTAATTATCAATTCTCCATAACCATTTGAATCCGCCTGACTGAGATTTACAAGATGACCATAGCTTGCTTCAAGATGACAATCTCCGTGGGATCGACCCTTACTCACGTAAGTTTTATTACTTGGACGACCCAGTACACTTGCTGGTTAGTTGTATAGATTTGTGAAAAAGAGTTGAGATTACAATTGTGCGTACCAAGTTGTTGGTGCCATTGATGATCACAATTTCATGCACCACTCACCAAGGAATGTGGTGCAGTCATTCAGAGGAATTTACCTAAGAAATTGTAAGATCCTGAAAGCTTTGTGATCCCCTACACCATTGGAGGCACCTGCATAAAGACGGCCTTATGTGATCTTGGAGTAAGTATCTACTAATGCCATTATCATTGATGAAGAAACTCTAGATTCAAGATATCAAGCCTACTCGTATTTGCCTCCAACTTGCTGATCGCTCAGTCAAGTTTCCATTAGGAGTGGTTGAAGACATGATTGTGAGGGTGGGACCCTTTACCTTTCCTGCAAACTTCATGATACTGATATGGAGGAGGAAAAAAATGCATCCATCATTCTAGGAAGACCTTTTTAGCCACGGGAAGAACTATCATTGATGTCCAAAAGGGAGAAGTGACACCGAGGGTTGATTGAAAGAGCTGAACCGTCGGCTAAGAATTTTCTTCTCGGTTAGAGGAAATAACTTCGTTGCAAGTATAATTCTCAACCGACAAGTAATGCTCAATCAAAGTTTAAATTATTTTGGTTGTCACAAGTCCAACCCAATAAAAATAACCGAAGTATTTAAACCTCGGGTCGTCTCTCAAAGGAATTGCAGTGAGGTATGCGTATTATTGGTTATGGTATCCAAGGGCTGGGTTGGAAAAAGTGCAAGAATATAAATGACAAGAAAATAGAACAAACAACTAAATAAGCAAGTAATAAAGAGAGACATTCATGGCAAGGATTGAGAATATAAGCTTTCTATCATAGTCATACAATGATTAACAAGATTTGATCCTATTTAGTCATCTCCAACAATGGAAGAAGGTACAATATTATCTTCACACGAGAGAAAGTCAAATAAGACTAGTTAATCTCAATCCAAAAGTCCTAATCAACTTAATAATTGAATTAGCAAAGGATTAGCGTCAATGGAAATAATATTAACTAGTAACTCTAGATCACCAACATGAGTTAGGTATTCATGACTCAAGATTGCCTAATTCTTCTTTCCAAGCCAAGAATGCTCAAAAAGTTACTCTAACATCCAACCAAGCATTTTGTCAAACACTTGGTGGGTATAAAAGGAAAGCATCATAAATTGCAAGAAATGATAAAATCTTCAACTATCTAATGCAAGAAATTAACAACAACTAAGGAAAACACATTAAACATGAAATACCTCAAAATTGAATTAAAAGGAATGAAAACTAACAAGAATTCATCAACAAAAAAAGTAGCTCAAAACAGATATTAACAAGAAGAAATAGGAAAATCAAGACAATAGAACAAGAAATTGTAAAGAAAATAAGATGGAAACAAGAAATTAAACCTAGATCTAAGAGAAATTAACGTACTCCTAACCTAATTCCAGAGAGAAGGGGGAGCTTCTCTCTCTAGAAACCTAACTAAAACATGATCCTAGCTAATCTAATTGCTCTCCCTTGTACAATCTTCAATTCTGCAGGAAATAGTCTTTAGAATCAGTTGGATTTGGGCCTGAAAAGCTCAGAAATCGCCTCCAGTATTTTCACTTTAATGAGGTCACGTGCCTGCTGTGACGCATACGCATGGGCCACGCGTACACATCGTCTGGCATTTTCTTGTCACGTGTACGCGTCATGTCACACGTACGCATCACCTGGACGATGCACCTCTTCACGCGTGCGCGTTGGTCATGCGTGTGCGTCGTTCTAAGCACTCCATATCCTTGTTTTTCCATGAATTCTCTACTTTACATGCTTTTCTCTTCACTCCTTTGATCCATTCCTAGCATTTTCAACCTAAGTTCACTAACGAACACATCAAGGATTCTATTGGAACCAAAGGTGAATTAAAATTACCAATTTAAGGGCCTAAAAAGCATGTTTTTACACTTAAGCACAAATTTAGTGAGAATTACAAAACCATGCTATTTCATTGAATAAATGTGAGATAAGTTGATAAAATTTCCTAAATTAAGCACAAGATCAACCACAAAATTGGGGTTTATCAAACCTCCCCGCACTTAAACCAAGCTTGTCCTAATACTAAACCAAGAAAGAGACAAAGGGTATCAACATTTATTCAATGCAACCTATCTATATGCAATCTACCTATGTGTATTCTACCTACATTCAATCTATCTACATGAATGCAAATACTTGGTCAAAATAAATCAATTCCCAAGAAAACTAATATGAACAAAAGGGCTAAAGCAATAGCAATCAAATCAAACCCACCATTGAATTGAGTTATTAGAAAGATTTTACAAACTTGCAAGAAAAAATGATCATGGATGGAAACATGTAATTGAGCAATCGAACCCTCACCGGATGTGTATCCGCTCTAGTCACTCAAGTGTATAAGGTTGATTCACTCAATTCTCTCCTAATCATGCTTTCCAAGATTTATTTTTCATCTAACAATCAATAACTATTTCATGCATGCATACAAATATCATGAGGACTTTTCCAAAGGTTGTAATGGCGCTAGGGTCAAGGTAGGATTGTATATGGTCAAGTGGACTAGAATTTGAATCTTTGATTAACTTAATTTTCCCACCTACCCTATGACAACCTATACAATTTCAAAGCTATCCTAACTACCCATTCTTCACTTTTTCACACACTCATGCATTCTCTTTCTGAACACAACTCATATGCATTGATTTTTATTGAACTTCACTTTGGGGTATTTTGTCCCTTTTTATTGCTTTTCTTTTCCTTTCTTTTTGTTTTTCTATTTTTTTCTTTTTTATTTTTCTTTTTATTTTTCTCATTTTTCATTTTTTTTCTTTCAAACCAAAATATATACAAGAACATCAATGCATATAGTTTAATATTTAATTAATACATGAGTATGTACACAATTCCTAATATTTTCAATAGATACAAAAACACTCTTTTATCCCCTACCCAATGTTTCTAACTCTCCCACAAATGATAAACACTCTCACTAGCCTAAGCTAATCAAAGATCCAAACAAGGAACATTTACTGTTTTTCGCTTTAAGGATTTTAGTGTGCTAAAATTAAGAACAAATGGGGTTTAACATAGGCTCAAAGTTGGTTAACAATGGAAGATAAAAGGTAAGGCAATTTGGGTAAGTGAGCTCAATGAAACAATAGCCTCAATCATATAAATGAATGTATATATAGAATAATGGACATATAGAATCAAACAAATCAAAGATTACAATCATATAAAATTCCTTAATTTAACTCCCTTTTTTTACAACCAAACCAAATTCTCATATGCAAAAGGGTAAACTAAGCTTAATAATCCACATTTTTCCAATGACAACTAATAAACTAAAATAACTATATATATACTATCAAACTAAAAGTGCAAATCTAACTAAAATTCTAAAGTATATACAAGCTAAAGTGAAAAAGACAATAAGCTTAATAATCCACATTTTTCCAATCACAACTAATAAACTAAAATAACTATATATATACTATTAAACTAAAAGTGCAAATCTAACTAAAATTCTAAAGTATATACAAGCTAAAGTGCAAAAGACAACAAGCTAAAACAAGAGTATCCAAAATGACTAATATATACAAAAGCTGAAAGTGCAGTAAAATAAAAATGTAGATACTGAAAAAAAAAGTGAAATAAAACAAGATTGTCTGAAATGGTGACCAAAATGAAAATCCGCCATCGACGACGACCTCCACACACTTGGAAGAAAGCATCGTCCTCGATGCTACAACTCAGGCTAGGTGAGAGGGTCAACGTCCGTAGCTGGCTGAGGTTGTGGCTCCGGCTGTGGCTGTGGCTCCACAGAAGTCTGATGTGTCTCTGTGGGAGCCTGAGACTGTATAGGTGCCTCTGCTTGCTGAACCTCCTCCTTTTGAGCCTCCTCCTCTGCCTCAGACTGGTCGGAAGGAGTATCGGGCTCGGAGGGCATGTCAATGCCCAATGCTGCATTCATCTTACTCAAGTGCTCATAACATCGCTTGTTGCGATGTTCCATCTGATCCATGCACTCAAAGAAGCGCTGCATGAGATGGTAGGTCAGCTCGGGTGCTGATGATGGTGGTGCTGGCCTGGTAGATGCTGATGGTGCTGCTGAGGGTCCTGCTGTTGCTGAAGAAGAAGCTGGCCCAAATGCTACTGCTGTGGTAGCTTGATCTCTACGCTAGGCTATTGACTGGTCACCCACCCAAGTCCCTCACGGAATCACTTTCTCTTTTCCATGGACTGCTGGTGGTGACTCATCATCTGGTAGCCAAGGGACTCCAGCCCAGTACGCAAGCTGTGTAACCAAACTCGGGAATGGAAGATTGCCCCTGATATGAGCTCGCCACATGAATTTCCTGATAAGTCAGGGAAGGTACAGCTCCTTTCCCTCAAGGATGCACCATATTAGGACAAGCATATCAACCAGAATCTCCGTGAAGTGAGTGCTAGGCATGACATAATGGGCCAGTATCTGCTGCTATACCTTAGCCTCCTTCGTCAAATAATCAAACCTCATCCCCTTAGGTTTCACTTTAGAGGCATCCATCTCCCAAGGGGCATCCGGCTGAGCAACCACACTACGCAGTGCATCATAATAAAATATCATACTATGCAACTCTTCCTCAGCCCTTTGAAAAGCATCCTTGTCACTGATTTTGGGCTGGCAATGGAGGATCTCCTCAATATCCGCCTCCGTGACCATGATCTACGTATCTCTAAGGTGAACCGCGTCAAGGGTCGCTCTGAAGAAATTACAGTAGAACTCGCAGACCCAAGACTCATTCACCCTCGCTAGCTCTCTATCAAGAAAGGCCGAGCCCTTCTCCTCAATCTGGGGCTTAGTATACTACCTCAGATCGGAGGGGATAGCTAGCTTTTTCTCCAGGATGAGCTTCCGTCTTTGAAAGTGCAAAAATTAGAGTTCAAAATACAGATGGTGGAATTTCTCTGAGTTGGTAGGAGGCAGCGTCTGATCTACCTCTTCCTTGTTAGAGAGACGCATCTCAGATAAACTGAAAGTTGCTGGTTCAGTAGATGACTGAGACCTCTTCCTTTTTCTGGAGGTAGCCTTGGCTTTTCCCTTGCCTCTGTCAGACATCCTGAAAAATAGAAATAACAGGATACAGAATATTAAGCCAAACAGAGGAGTGGAAAGCAAGTATATGAATATAGACAGAGAACATGAAACAGAAGGGTATTGAAGTACATTCATGAAGTGAGCCAAAAAAATAAATTCTTGGAATGCAAGAAGAATAGAATTCAGACATCAGTCAGAAACACAAACCAAGAATTCATGCAATGATAGTAAAGATGCTTGTTTGTTAAGAAATAACAATTATCATGCCCAAAAGAATATAAAAGAGTTAGTTTGAAAAACTAAAAAGAAAAGTTAAAAAGTCAATTAAGTCAAAAGTTAGAAAAGTGGGTTAAAAATCAATGGCATGATGATTATTGACTTAACCAAGAGAAGTTCAAAAAGTTTAGGAAACAAACATACTTGATGAGGGAAAAACGATTCCACACAAACTCACAGGCAAGTGCATCGGGTCGCATCAAGTAGTAATAATTCACAAGAGTGAGGTCGATCCCACAGGGATTGATGGATCAAGTAACTTTAGTGAGGTGATTAGTTTAGTCAAGCTAACAGTGGTGAATTGGGTGAAATTGAGGCAGCAGAAAGTAAATTGCAGAGAACTGTAAATTGCAGAATGTAAATCAGCAGAAGCTTAAAGGGCAAGAAAAGTAAATTGCAACAAATGTAAAGGGGATCGGGTGCTGGGAAATTAAATAAAGCAATAAATCAGAACTCAGAACAATTGCAGAATATTTAAATTTCAGGAAAGTTTAAATCAAACTGATGAACGTGAATAATAAGGTAAAATTGCAGAAAAGCAAATCATAGTAGAGGATTGCAGAAATTTAAATTTCATAAACTGAAGTCAGGACTGAAATATAGAAAGTGCAGAAAAATAAAAGTGTATCAAAGAGAGCCTTCTATTTTACTCCTACTCCTACAGCTACTGCTACCTAGCAGCCTAACAGTCCTCTAAGGAAATGAACTGATGCCTTTATATAGGCTTTACGAAATGAAAATGAAATTGAAATTGAAAACAAATTACAATTCAAATGAAATTCCTATTCTAATTGATCCTTGTGCCTTTGAGTGATGTCAATTGGGCTCTGCTTGCTTTGAGGCTTCAATGGGCTTGAATTGGAATTAACTGAGCCAGATTTTCAGCTTCCAGTGGAGCGTTCAGTTCACACAATGAGCGCAGCGCTCACTCACTATGCATGCTCCTCATGTGCGCAATTTCTTCAACTAGCACTCTCTTAATGAGAGCCAAGTTAACTTAGTGAGCGCTTCTCAACATGTACGAATAGCAAAGCTTTTGTTCCAAGCTTGAAAATCCACGAAAATGTTGGCTTAGTGAGCGTGGCGCTCACTTTGGAAAACGAGCGCCAGCTATTTGTGCTCCTGAGTGTGGTGTTCTCTTTTTGAACGCAGCGCTTCATGGCCATGAGCCACGCTTTTAAAAGCGTGGCCTAAGGTTCCAAAGTGTGCTCAAACTTCAAAGTGTGCCCCAGAATTCTTCTTTTCTCTTTTTGAACTTAATTTGTGCTTTTTTTGCTTCTTTTTCCACTTATTTCCTACAAAATTCATCAAAACAAAAGATCAAAGCAATATACTATTTAAGCACAAAAAGCATTCAATATTTAAGCACTAATTATTAATTTCTTGTATGCAAAAGCATAGAAAAACATGACATGATGACATGTCATCAATACTCACATTCATGAAGATGATGCAAGTCATTGATGATGAAATATGTTATGCACAAAAGCACAAAAGAGAAATGCAAGTCATCATCAATGTGTTTGATCACTTAAGTACAAAAATTGGTGTAGAAAAATTAAAATTGCACTCATGTAACCCAAAGTAAATTGGAACTATGAAAATGGCTACATAAGTGAAATTGCATCAATAGTTACAACTTAAAAGAACCTCAGTCAAAAGGAACAAGATTAGGCCACTTGAAGGTTTAGAAAAACAACTTCAATGGTCAATGAGAAATATACTT
This sequence comes from Arachis ipaensis, assembly GCF_000816755.2. NCBI lineage: Eukaryota > Viridiplantae > Streptophyta > Magnoliopsida > Fabales > Fabaceae > Arachis > Arachis ipaensis. The sequence continues at coordinate 60,692,931 of NC_029788.2, forward strand.
GAAATATGACCATGAAGTATAGAAATTTGGACCTAACTTGAGCACTTCAAAACATAAAAGAAGTTCAAGATCACTTGGTCAATCAAGGTTCTAATTGACATAGAAATCCGTCAAATAGTTCTTTGATTCCGTCAATCACAACTACAGATGAAAGGGAACCCAAATAAATGCGAGAATGCTGACCAAATGAATTATGAATCGAACTTGGCCAAAATAAAGTGTACCAAGGTAAAAACAGCACCAAATTCAATTCACAATTTGCAACTTAATAGCCTAAAAATTGTTTTGAAAATTTCAGTAGCATCCCGGCAGTAAATTGGACGTTCCTGGATTAAAACAAGCAGCAAAAACTCAGCTCATTTGAATTCAGACCAATTCAGACAAATCAAGAACCATAATTTCATATGAACCAAGGTGCATATTCAAATAGGAACAGCAATTTCAATTAGCAGTAGCAGTTGCAAACTCATATGAATTTACATTATTAAGCAAAACAGCATCAAACAGTAGTAGCACCCAAAACTAGCAACAACAGCAACATGTGAAAATTATAGAATATCAACATCATCATCACTCAACAAAGCAAATGAAAATCAGCCATTCCAGACAGCATTAATAGCTAAAAATCAGATCTAAATCCACTAACCAAAATCCTAAAACTACCTAACCACCTAAAATCAACTAAACATGCATTTCTAACTAATCTAATTGAACAAAAATTAAGCAATGCTAAATATACTACTATAACAGAATAAAAAGGATGCAGAAGTGAAGAACATGGGAACCTAGAAGGGTTTTGGAAGCAGAAACAAGGAAATGGAGGTGGTGAGAGAGAATGGAGAGCACAGCAGTGCCGAGATGATTCATGGCAGCCCTGACACGGTGGTGATGAGGCAGCGCAGCAGAGGAGAATGGTTGCATAGCAGGGCACACACTAGGGTTCTGTTCTGGGAAGGAGAGTTGAAATGCAATATGACGCATAAGCGTGGAGCATACGCACGCGTGAGGTGGTCTCCTTTTTTTTTTTTTAACAAACAAAAGCATAAAAATAGGAATTAAAATTCTCCGTACACTATATACAACTCTAAACCAACCAAAATGCAAATTAACTATATTTTTGAGTTTTTAAGGATTTTTCATAAGATTTGAGAAAACTTGCAATTCAAGCAAAAACTCAAATTCAAAGAGTCATCCTTATTTGAAGCATAAAACCAACAAACAACCTAGCAACCAAAACAAAACATACAAAAGGAAGAACTACCTAATGATGGCAACTCAATACATTCATTTGATTATATCTACAAGAGAAATGGAAAGAGTTTACCCTGGTGGGGTGTCTCCTACCTAGAACTTTTATTTAAAGTCCTTAAGTTGGACATTTTGGTGAGCTCCCTATCATGGCGGCTTATGCTTGAACTCATCTTGAAACTTCCACCAATGCTTGGATCTCCATTGATTGCCAAAAATTCCAACCAATTGCACTAAGTCATGATGAATTTCCACAAAGGTTCGGAGCTCCCAAAATTGATCCTCATGTATGCCGGGATCCCAAACTTTGTTTCTACACCCATCTTCAAATTGATCGTCATTACTCTACTCGGGTGGCAAGCACATGGAATTCTCCTTTAGGCACCAAACTCTCCTCCTAGATCTTCTCAATTGAGTATTATGCCACCGTTTGCACTTAGAGCTTGAAAACTTAACCGTAGTGAACCTTAAATTGCAGTGCCGACCACTAACTAACTTTCTTTTACTTCCCATTCCACAGAGAGCTCTAAGTTGACCATCCGTTTCAAGCAAACCATATTCAAGTGGAATTAGAAAGCTTAAGGATAAGAGATTTAGCCACTTGAATGGTGTAAAGGATGATGGAGACTTAGAAAGGGGGACCTCCCCACTCTTTGACAATGCAAGGTCCACTCCCTTATGCTCTTCTTTAAATTCCTCCACCTCTTGACAAGCATCTTCAATTTCAATTCCTTGTTCACCAACCTCTTCTTCACATTCCTCATTGCTTAAGTCATGTGTCGGAGGTTGTGCATTAGCCTCCTCAACATCAAATTCACAACATATTGAGGACGATTTAACAATCTCCAATAACACATTGGTTGGTGCGGAATTATCTTCAATAACAAGACTTGTCACTTGCTCAACTTCTTCCAATCCTTCATTACTTAACATATGCCTTGGAGGTTGCACCTCCTCCTTAACATCGCTTTCTAGTCTAATGGAAGAAGGCTCAACAAGATCATCAAGGGGATTGATCAATGTGGACAAAAAATCACTAATAATGGAATCCACTTCTTGATCAATTTCTCTCAACTCTTTATCCACTTCCTTAACATCAATGACCTCAACTTCCTCTTTTTGATTCAAATCCTGCTTCAACTCCTCTTCTTCACCTTGAAGCTCCAAATTCATTCCCTCATTATGCTCCTTGATTGCTTCTCCACTTTCAATCATGGGATTGCCTTGATTATATAGTCTTAGGTGGGAAGAGACCATGTTGCTAACGTCTTCCACCATGGTAGCAATCATGACTTCTAGCTTCTTGAACTCCTTCTGCGTCTCTTCTTGCCCTTGGATATAAGAGCTAATATCTCTTTGTTATTCTAGCATGAAGGCATTGAAAGTTTCATCCATTGGAGGAGGTGGTTGAAGAGAGGGTTCATTGTTTGGGAGAAAGGATTCATAATTAGAAGGTGGTTCATCTTGGTGAAAATCTTGAGCTGGGGTGTATGAAATTGGTGGTTCTTTGGAGTATTGGTGTTGGAAATGTGGTGGTTCTAAATATGGCTCGTATGGTTGTTGGTATGGTGGGTACGGATTAGGATCGTATGGAGGTGATTGGTGGTATGAGGCTTGTGAGTATGGTGGTTCAAAATTATATTGAGGAGCCGGTTCATAGGCATATGGTGGTGATTGTTGACAACCACAATAGGGATCACCACATCCATTGGATTGATATGTGATAAACCCCAATTTCGTGGTTTATCTTGTGCTTATTTTAGGGGATTTTACCACCTTTTCCCACATTTATTCAATGAAATAGCCTGGTTTTGTAATTCTCCCTTGAATTGTGCTTAAGTGTAAAAACATGCTTTTTAGGCCCTTAAATTGGTGATTTTGATTCACTTTAATTTCATTCGATGCCTTGATGTGTTTGTCGAGTGATTTTAGGTTCATAAGGAAAGTATTAGATGGAAGAAATGAGGAGAAAATCATGCAAAGGGGAGAATGCATGAAGAAACAAAGATTGGGAATGCATCAATGGGCACGCACGCGTACAAGGCGCGCACGCGCAAAAGTGGTTTCGCATAGAGACGCGCACGCGTACATGACGCGTCTGCGTGGATGAAGAATTTTCCAATCGACGCGCACGCGCACATGGCGCGTACGCACTGATACTCCCACGTGGCCCACTTAAAGGCAAAACACTGGGGGCGATTTCTGAGCTACCCAGGCCCAAATCCAACTTATTTCTGAGTGTATTTCATGCAGTATTGAAGTCCAAGTAAAGACAGAGCAATTAGTTTAGCCAACATGAGCCTTTAGTTAGTTTTCTAGAGAGAGAAGTTCCCTCTTCTCTCTAGAATTAGGTTAGGATTAGGTTCAATTGTCATAGATCCATGTTTAATTCCTTGATCTCATCTTGTTTCCTTTATGATTTCTTGCTCCTACTACTTGATTCTCTTAGTTTTAATGTTAATTTCTCTTTTATGTTTCTTTTGTGATGATGAACTCATGTTGGATTTGGTTTACATTTAATGCAATTTGATGTTGATGTTTCTTTTTATTGATGAATTAAGTTGTGAATTTACTTTCCTTGCAATTAGTAGTTGGTAGATTTTATTATTCTTGTAATTTATGATGTTTACTTCTATTCCACTCTATGTGTTTGATAAAATGTTCTCTTTAGTTTTTGAGTAGTTTTGTTGACTCTTGGTCTAAGCTAAGGGAATTGGGTAAACTTGAGTCATTGGGTATAATGGATTTGGTGATTTGAGAATCCTTGGTGATCAGTTTGATACCCATTGACACTAACCCACTACTAAGTTAATTAGTAGGCAGGTTGGGACTTAAGGATTGATGTGATCAAACCTATTTGATGTACTTCAAGCTTAGGAGTAGACATTACGTACTTAAGGCTTTTGGGAAGTAGACTTAATAGGTTGGCCTCTCATAATTATCAATATTTGATTTATTGACAAGGACGGTGATCCCAGTTACCTAAGTCTTAGCCAAGAGTTCTTTATCTTGCTTTCTTTAATTACTTGCTTAATTTACTTTTCTTGCCCCTCTTATAAACCAACCCCCCCCCCTTTTACCCCTTTATAGCCAATAATTGATCACTTCATTGCATCCTAGGGAGACGACCCGGAGTCTAAATACTTCGGTTAATTTTCATTTGGGTTTGTTATTCGTGACAAAACCATAAATTTTTGATTGGGAGGATTGTTTGTTGGTATAGAACTATACTGGCAACGAGAATCCATTCATTTTGTGTGAAATTGTATACCGACACGACAATCTTCATTAATTAAAATGGCACCGTTGCCGGGGACGCAATGGTGCTATGTTATTGGCTATTGTATATATTGTGAATAGCTTGAATTTTGGTTTGTTTGTTAGTTTTTGCTAGTTTAGGATTTTGCTTTCTTTGTTTCTTATTAATACTTGTTTTTATTTCCTCTTTCACTATGAATTCTCATCCTTTTGGCTATGAGTGTAGTTCAAACTATGTTGTAGGAAATGGAAGCTCCAATGAGGATATACATCAAGGATTTAGAAACCAAGGATGGGAGGAACCCCAAGCTTATGAACAACCTTCATGGCAACAACCTCCTCCGAACTCTTATGGGTATAATCCTGATCCTAATGTGTATCAATCCAATGTGTGTGATGATCCTCAATGTGGTTGTCAACCACAATCATCATATGCATATGATCCCACTCCTCAATATAGCCCTACACCATACTTACATGCCTCACACCATCACTCAACTCCATTTGACCATAACCCATACCCACCATACCAACCATCATATGAATCACATCTAGAACCACCACCATCCCAATACTAATACTTCCAAGAACCACAAATACCACATACACCACCTTAAGAATTCCACCAATATGAACCACCTTCCAACGTCAACAATCTTCCCTCAAACAATGAACCCTCTCTTCCACCACCACCTCCCGATGAAGCCTTCATGTTAGAACTGATTGACCTTGAATCTCGTATCTTAAGGCGACAAGAAAAGGATGAAACTAAGTTTAAGGAGCTAAGAGCAAGGATGTCTGGCATAGTAGAAGCCGTGAGTCACCTAACATCCCACCTAAGCTCATGTACCCTAAGTACCCCCATTGTTGAATGTGGAGAAATAAGCAAGGAGCCTAGTGAGGGAGTGAACTTGATGCTCCATGGTGAGGAAGAAGAGTTGACGCAAGAAATACAACAAGAGAAGAAGGTAGAGATTAGCGAACAAAAGGAAGTAGTGGGTGGATGTTTAGGATATGTTGAGCACATAAAGGAATCTCAAGTTGAAGAGCCCTCTTCCACGAAGTATGGAAGAGATGTTAAAGAGGAGAGTAAAGTTACGGAAGTAAACGGAGAGTTGAAGGAAATTGATCGAGAAGTGGATTCCATCACTAGTGATTTTTTGCCCGAATTGATCAATCCCCTAGACGATCTTATTGAACCTTCTCCCAGTAGGCTAGAAAGCAAGGTTGAGGAGGATGTGCAACCTCCAAGACCTATTGCGAGTGAAGAACTAGAGGAAGTGTCCCAAGCAACAAGCCCTCCTATCTATGATGATTCCGCGTCAACATATGATCCTTCCGAGTTTGAAGAGTCCTTTCCCAAAATGCTTAGACTTGATGATGAGGTAGACTTTACTAGACCTCCTATCTATGATGAGAGTGATGGGGAAGAGATAGAAGAAATTAGTGAAGAAAAATGTGAACTTGAGGAAGCTTGGCAAGAGGAGAAACTTGAAAGACCTCGCCAAGTGGTGGAAACCTCTAGAAGAGGATGGACAGGAGTAGAGTGTGCTTTATCAAGATCATGGGGAACTTCTCCACCTAGTTTGCCATCCAATCCTTCAATTGAGTGGGTAACACTTCTAACTCTCAGCTTTATTATCCCACTTGAACATGGTTTGCTTGAAACGGATGGCCAACTTAGGGCGCTTTGTGGAATTAAGCGAAAGAGAAGGATGTTTAGTGGTTGGCATTCTAAATCTAGACTCATTATGGTTGGAAGCTCAAAATTGAAGAGCATGGATTGGTGTAATGCTCAATTAAATGGGTCTAGGAGGATAGTTTGGTGCTTTCATGAGAATTCTACTTTCTTGTCACCCGAACAGAATCAAGACGATCAACTAGAAGATGGGTGCGAAGATAAGATATGGGATCCTGGATCATACTACGGAAACCAATTTTGGGAGCTCATATCTTGGAGAGAACCTCACCAAAGCTTGGTGAAAATGGTTGGAATTTCTGACAACCGATTGAAGGACAAGCACTCTTGGAGGTTCAAGGATGGGTACAAGCGTAAGCCACCTTGACAAGGAGCCTCCCAAATGTCCAACTTAAGGACTTAAACTAAAAGTGCTTGGTGGGAGACACCCCACCATGATAAACTCTTTCCATTCTCTTGTAGATATAATGAATGATTGAATTGGGTTCCATTGTATATAATTTCTTTACTTCTTAGTATAATTTTCTTTGATTGCTAAGGTGTTTATACATTCTATGCTTTAATTAAGGATAATTCTTTGAATTTGAGTTTTTGCTTGGATTACAAGTTTCCTTAATTTATTTAAAAAATCCCCAATATTTCAAAATGTGTTTAATTTTGCACCATGGCTGGTTTTTGAGTCTTAGTGAAGGCTAGGAGAATTTTGAACTCTTTTTGATGCTCATAAAAAAATGAAAAAATGAAAATTGAACAGCCACGTGCAAGCGCATAGCGCGTGCGCACGTCGACTGGGTGTTTAAGCTTTCTGGGCCAAGGACCAGAGAGTTGTGCCACTTTTGGGCCAACTTTGTGCCCTAACCCACGCGAATGCACGCTGTGCGCGTCCGCGCCCCTTTATATTTCTCTACCCACGCGTTGGCGCACCTGGCTCCTCCGCGTCCTATCATCATTCGACTCATCCACGCGCAAGCACCTAGTGCATGCGCGCGTCGATGTAGTTTTGCATCAACCAGGCCAAAGGACCCGAGAGTTATGCCAACTCTGGGCTCCTTTTGTGCCTCTGGCCCAGCACACCCGTGCGGACGCGTACCGTACGTGTCCGCGCCCATCCCTAATTCTCTCATTTACGCGTCGGCACATATGGCGCTTCCGCGCCACTTCCTTATTCTCCCACCCACGCGGACACGCACGGTGCGCGCACGCGTGGATTTAAATTTCCACTTACCCTAGGGACGCGAAGCCCTAGCGCATTCGCGTAGCCCTCCACTCCCCTTCTCTAACGTCTCTCCCTCTTCTTTTCTCCCCGACCAGCATTGCAACCACCTCCGGCAACACCACCGCCGTAGTCGCGATGACCCCCTCTCTTCCTTCTTTCTCTCTTTCTTCCTTCTCACCATTCTCACTTCTTTTTTCTCTCTCTTTCTCTTACCCGTTCTTATAGTACCCCATCGCTGCCACAAGCACCGCCGCGACCCCCATTGTCGCCGGCGCATGTTTCTCCGTACCACCGGACCGCCGCCCTGCTCTGGCCGGTTCACTCCTCTCCCTCCACCTTTCCATCCTCTGTTCCAATTCTCCTGCTTCCCAGGTTTCCCTTTTTCTCATTTTATTTTAATTTTGTTTAATTAATCTAGTTTAGCTTATTCCGTTTAGCCTACTTAATTAGATTAGTCTAGCTAGTTTAGTTTGATTAGGTGATTAGAGAATTTGGGCTGAGTAGTGGATTTAGGCTTGTTTCAAATGATGATACTGTGTTTGCGATCATGGCTGTGTGAGGTGAACCAGTTGCTGAGTATTGTTAATGATTGCTTGTGCAATGATGATTTTGCTTAATGAATTCAAGTTGTTTTTGCTGCTGTTTTGTTCCGATTTCGTGGTTTATCTTGTGCTTATTTTAGGGGATTTTACCACCTTTTCCCACATTTATTCAATGAAATAGCATGATTTTGTAATTCTCCCTTGAATTGTGCTTAAGTGTAAAAACATGCTTTTTAGGCCTTTAAATTGGTGATTTTGATTCACTTTAATTCCATTCGATGCCTTGATGTGTTTGTTGAGTGATTTCAGGTTCATAAGGCAAGTATTGGATGGAAGAAATGAGGAGAAAAGTATGCAAAGGGGAGAATGCATGAAGAAACAAAGATTGGGAATGCATCAATGGGCGCGCACGCGTACAAGGCGCGCACACACAAAAGTGGTTTTGCATAGAGATGCGCACGCGTACATGACGCGTCCGCACGGATGAAGAATTTTCCAATTGACGCGCACGCACACATGGCGCGTACGCGCCGATACTCTCACGTGGCCCACTTAAAAACAAAACGCTGGGGGCGATTTCTGAGCTGCCCAGGCCTAAATCCAACTTGTTTCTGAGTGTATTTCATGCAGAATTAAAGTCCAAACAAAGGGGGATCAATTAGTTTAGCCAACATGAGCCCTTAGTTAGTTTTCTAGAGAGAGAAGAGGGAGCTTCTTTCTAGACATAGGTTAGGATTATGTTCAATTGTCATAGATCCATGTTTAATTCCTTGATCTCATCTTGTTTCCTTTACGATTTCTTGTTCCTACTACTTGTTTCTCTTAGTTTTCATGTTAATTTCTCTTTTATGTTTCTTTTGTGATGATGAAGTCATGTTAGATTTAGTTTACATTTAATGCAATTTGATGTTGATGTCTCTTTTTATTGATGAATTGAGTTGTGGATTTACTTTCTTTGCAATTAGTAGTTGGTAGATTTTATTATTCTTGCAATTTATGATGTTTACTTCTATTGTACTCTATGTGTTTGATGAAATGTTCTCTTTAGTTTTTGAGTAGTTTTGTTGACTCTTGGTCTAAGCTAATGAAATTGGTAAACTTGAGTCGTTGGGTATAATGGATTTAGTGATTTGAGAACCCTTGGTGATCAATTTGATACCCATTGACACTAACCCACTACTAAGTTAATTAGTAGGTAGGTTGGGACTTAAGGGTTGATGTGATCAAACCTATTTGATGTACTTCAAGCTTAGGAGTAGACATTACGTACTTAAGGCTTTTGGGAAGTAGACTTAATAGGTTGGCCTCTCATAATTATCAATATTTGGTTTGTTGACAAGGACGGTGATCCCAGTTACCTAAGGCTTAGCCAAGAGTTCTTTATCTTATTTTCTTTAATTACTTGCTTAATTTACTTTTCTTGCCCCTCTTATAAACTAAATCCCCCCCCCTTTTACCCCTTTATAGCCAATAATTGATCACTTCATTGTATCCTAGGGAGACGACCCGGAGTCTAAATACTTCGGTTAATTTTCATTGGGGTTTGTTATTCGTGACCAACCCATAAATTTTGATTGGGAGGATTGTTTGTTGGTATAGAACTATACTGGTAATGAGAATCCATTCATTTTGTGTGAAATACTATACCGACATGACAATCTTCGTTAATCAATATGCATTAGGAGTTGGGTTATACCTATAAGAAACCGGAGGAGGTTGTTGCCAAGAATAGTGATCAATTCTTTGAGGCTCCTCCCATCTTTGATTCCCAAATCCTTGATGCATGTTGTCATTGTTGTTTCCATTTCCTACAACATAATTTGAACCAAACTCATAGCCAAAGGGGTGAGAATTCATAGTGAAAAGAGAAAATAAAAATAAAACTAATAAGAAACAAAGAGAAACAAAGTCCTACAACTAGCAAAACTAGCAAACCAACCAAAAATCAAGATATATACAATATTAACATTTATACAATAACCAATAACAAGCACACATTGCAACTCCCTGGCAACAGCGCCAAAAACTTGAAAGAGCTAAACTGTCGGCTAAGAATTTTCTTCTCGGTTAGAGGAAATAACTTCGTTGCAAGTATAGTTCTCAACCGACAAGTAATGCTCAATCAAATTTTAAATTGTTTTGGTTGTCACAAGTCCAACCCAATAAAAGTAACCGAAGTATTTAAACCTCGGGTCATCTCTCAAAGGAATTGCAGTGAGGTATGAGTATTATTGGTTATGGTATCCAAGGGGTGGGTTGGAAAAAGTGCAAGAATATAAATGACAAGAAAATAGAACAAACAACTAAATAAGCAAGTAATAAAGAGAGACATTCATGGCAAGGATTGAGAATATAGGCTTTCTATCCTAGTCATACAATGATTAACAAGAATTTATCCTATTTAGTCATCTCCAACAATGGAAGAAGGTACAATATTATCTTCACACGAGAGAAAGTCAAATAAGACTAGTTAATCTCAATCCAAAAGTCCTAATCAACTTACTAATTGAATTAGCAAAAGATTAGCGTTAATGGAAACAATATTAACTAATAATTCTAGATCACCAACATGAGTTGGGTATTCATGACTCAAGATTGCCTAATTCCTCTTTCCAAGCCAATAATGCTCAAAAAGCTACTCTAACATCCAATCAAACATTTTGTCAAACACTTGGTGGGTATAAAAGGAAAGCATCATAAATTGCAAGAAATGATAAAATCTACAACTACCCAATGGAAGAAATTAATAATAACAACTTAGGAAAACACATTAAACATGAAATACCTCAAAATTGAATTAAAGGGAATGAAAACTAATAAGAATTCATCAACATAAAAAGTGGCTCAAAAGAGAAATTAATAAGAAGAAATAGGAAAATCAAGACAATAGAACAAGAAATTGTAAAGAAAACAAGATGGAAACAAGAAATTAAACCTAGATCTAAGATAAATTAACCTACTCCTAACCTAATTCTAGAGAGAAGAGGGAGCTTCTCCCTCTAGAAAACTAACTAAAACATGATCCTAGCTAATCTAATTGCTCCCCCTTGTCCAATCTTCAATTCTGCATGAAATAGTCTCTAGAATCAGTTGGATTTGGGCCTAGGTAGCTGAGAAATCGCCTCCAGCATTTTCACTTTAATGAGGTCACGTGCCTGCTGTGACACGTACGCATGGGCCACGGGTATGCGTCGTCTGGCTTTTTCTTCTCATGCGTACGCGATGCACCTCTTCACGCGTGCACGTCGGTCACGCGTGCGTGCCGCTCTAAGCACTCCAAATCCTTATTTTTCCATGAATTCTCCACTTTGCATGCTTTTTTCTTCACTCCTCTGATCCATTCCTAGCCTTTTCAACCTGAATTCACTAACAAACACATCAAGGCATCTAGTGGAATCAATGTGAATTAAAATTACCAATTTAAGGGCCTAAAAAGCATGTTTTCACACTTAAGCACAAATTTAGGGAGAATTACAAAACCATTCTATTTTATTGAATAAATGTGAGATAAGTTGATAAAATCCCCTAAATTAAGCACAAGATAAATCACAAAATTGGGGTTTATCATTGATCAAGATGAGTTTGTGCTGAGCGCAGTCAAGGCTATGCAACACACAGATCCCCCTGAGGAATGCATAAGGATAGATGTCATCGAACCCCTGGTTGAAGAAGTGTTTGAGGCTGAAAGACTTGAAGAGGAACTGGTTACTATTTTTGAATATATTCTACCTAAACTGGATGAGCCAGAACCTCAAAAAGAGATGCTTAGCACGCCTAGCATGGAAGATGGACCTCCTAAACTCGAGCTAGAGCCTCTACCACCATCCTTGAAGTACGTGATCTTAGGAGATGGTAACACCTATCCAGTAATTATAAGCTCCTTCCTAAAGCAACAGGAAGAAGAAGCACTGATTCAAGTACTCAAGAACCACAAAACAGCTCTCAGATGGACCATAAGTGACTTAAAAGGGATCAGTCCAACCAGGTGTATGCACAAGATTCTACTTGAAGATGATGCTAAACCGGTTGTGCAACCACAGAAGCGGCTGAGTCCAACTATGAAAGAGGTGGTCTAGAAGGAGGTTACAAAACTTTGGGAGGCTGGAATCATATATCCTATCTCAGATAGTTCTTGGGTAATCCCAGTGCAGGTGGTGCCCAAGAAGGAGGGAATACCGGTGATCCATAATGAAAAAAATGAGCTGATCCCTACAAGAACTGTCATAGGATGGTGCATGTGCATCGACTATAAGAGGCTTAATAACACCACAAGAAAGGATCACTTTCCCCTACCATTCATAGATTAGATGCTGGAGAGACTAGCTAGCCATGCATTCTATTGCTTCCTAGATGGATATCCAAGCTACAATAAAATGGTAGTGGATCCTCAAGACCAAGAAAAGACAGCATTTACATGCCCGTATGGAGTATTTGCCTACAGGAGGATGTCGTTTGGCCTCTGTAATGCCCCTGCAACATTACAAAGGTGTATGCTTTCTATTTTTTCAGATATGGTTGAAAAATTCATTGAAGTATTCATGGATGACTTTTCTGTTTTTAGTGATTCCTTTGACTCATGACTTTTTTGTTTCTGGTTTTAAATTGGGAAAAATGTCATTTTATGGCAACTGAGGTGATTGTTCTTGGTCATCGGATTTCAAACAAAGGAATAGAGGTTGATCAGGCTAAGGTGGAAGTGATCGAAAAGTTAACACCACCTACTAATGTTAAGGCAATCAGAAGTTTCTTAAGACATGCGGGATTCTATAAGAGATTTATAAAATAATTTTCAAAAATTACAAAACCCTTGTGCAATATTTTAGCTACTGACACTCCTTTTGCCTTTGACAAAGAATGCCTGCATGCCTTCGAAACTTTAAAAGCAAAACTTGTCTCTGAACCCATCATTGCCGAACCCAATTGGAACCTACCATTCAAACTGATGTGTGACGCCAGTGACTATGCCATAGGAGTGGTTTTGGGATAGAGACAACACAAGCTTATGCATGTCATCTATTATGCCACCACAGAGAAGGAACTACTGGTAGTGATTTATGCAGTTGATAAGTTTAGATCCTATTTAATTGGTTCCAAGGTTATTGTTTATAGTGACCATGATGCTCTTAAGTACCTTCTAACCAAGCAAGATTCTAAACCAAGGTTAATCAGATGGGTGCTGCTCCTTTAAGAATTCGACATTGAGATCAGGGATAGAAAGGGATCAGAAAATCAGGTGGCTGATCATCTGTCTAGGATTGAGCCCAAGGAAGAAATGTCACCCCCTACTACTGCTGTATCTGAAACCTTCCTGGATGAACAACTTTTTGAATTCCAAAAGGCACCATGGTTTACAGGCATTGCAAACTATAAAGCCACGAGGTTCATCCCCCCACTACAAGAAAAAAGGCCTGTCGGCACACTTTTTTTTGCCACACTTTTAAAGCGTGCCCAAAAGTGGTCAATGCCACACTTTTGCGAGGGTGGCGACTGATTTTTTATTTGGCCACGCTTTTTTTGTCACGCTTGAAAAGCGTGGCCATAGAGAGAAATCGGCACGCTTTTACGAGGGTCGCCACTGATTTGGATTTTGGTAACACTTTTTTTTGTCACGCTTAAAAATCGTGGCCATAGAGGGAACTCAGCACACTTTAAAAGCGTGGCTATACTGTGTTTATTTTGGCACCGTAAAAAAACGTGCCGATAGAGTTCCCTTTCCTAAAATTAGTGTTCCACTTATTTTTTTCACACTTAACTTTTTTTTCTAAGTTTTCAAATTTTAACCCTAAAAATGATAACAACAACACACTTGTTTCTTATTGTTACCAAATTCACGTTTAACCATAAAATTTACTTTCAAACCCTAAACAGCGCCATCAGCTTCACTTTACTCTTGAACCCTTAGCTTCCTTCATCGTTCATCGTTTAGCTTCATCACACCCAGTAGCCTTCATCGCTATCATCGTCATCTTCATCACTGCACTTCATTGCACCCAACCTTCATTGTCGTCATCGTCCTCTTCATCGTTCATTACAGTGGCCTTCCTCGAGCTTGCCGTCGCTGTCACTTCAGTAGTCGTTGTCTTCCTTGTCCTCTTGGATGATTATTGAATGTTTTCTGCTGTTAACTTTTTATTGAATTGATTAGTGATTAGCTCTTGCTGTGATGCTGGTTTAATTTGTAAAATAGATGACTATTGGATGATTATTGAATGTTTTTTTGTTGTTTTATTGATTAGTGATTAGCTCTTGCATGCTATGCTGCTGTTTTAATTTGTAATCAAGAAAATTGGATGATTATTGATTGTTTTATGCTGTTTTATTGAATTGATTAGTGGGTAGATCTTGTGATAGTGATAGTAACATATTGAAGGGTTTTAACAACTAATCAAAAGAACTTAGGATCATCAAATTTCTTTGATCCAGTAGAGAGTAATTACAGTGAAGATATCATAGAAGTAGGCATAGGACTAGCCTTACTCATGCCAAGCATGGACAACAAATTTTTAATATATTTTGGTTTTGTGAGAGATGAAGCTGTTCAGATTTCATCCTTTGTACCTCTATTCCAAGAAATAAGATAAAACACCATGATCTTTCAAAGTAATGGTATTATTAAGTTTCTAAATCATTTCTACCAATCTAGCTTTATGTTCTTGTATAGAACCATCAAGTAGTTTTTTTATTATAAAAACCCATTTCCACCCTATTATTTTAGCATTTCCAAGTCTAGGAACCAAGGTCCAGGTGTGAGTTCTCATCAAGGTTTGGAACTCTTCTTGCATTTCTTGTTTCCAATGAAGAATAAGAAAAGCAATAATGATAAATTTTGGTACTTCTTCTAAATTATTAGTAGTGTTAACAATGGTATGTAGAACTCTAGTATTCAAACAACACGCCTTTTATTGGATGATTTCTGCTGTTTTCTGCTATTTTAACTAATATGCAATATTAGAAAATAGCAAAATAACTATCATTTATGCCTTTTTATACTATTTTATCTATTTTAATATTTTTTTTAATTTACCTTTCATAAATCACTTGTTACAGTAAATTATATATAATGTAGGGACTTATAGGTTTAATTCTATTTGAATTAACTACCATCTTCATTTTTGTTACAGCTTCTAATGATTTTTCAGGGCTCAAGGCCCAAAAGATCCAATGTGCAGGCAAGGTACAAAAGATGTCAGAAGGGCCGGCGTCAGGATCGATAATGTGGATTTGGCTGCCGCCACCGAGCATGGCTGCCTGTTGGTTAATGCCCCCACCACCAACACCGTCGCTGTCGCTGAACACGGGATTGCGCTTCTCGCAGCCATGGCTAGGAACGTTGCTCAGGCTGACGCATCTGTCAATGCTGGTAAGTTTCAAATCTCTTTAAGCATTTCGTCGAGCACCTTGTTTTTTTAGCTTTGTTTTAGATCCATGTTATTGAAGGACGCCAGTTGATTTGTTCGTCAAGAATATTGAACTCTCAATTGTTGTATCGTCGTTTGTGCTGAAGTGAAGTAGCTTGAAGTCTTGAACAGGGGAAAAAGCTTTTCGAAGATTCATCGTCTCTTTTCGAAGATCCAGAATCGTCGTCGCACTTTTCGGAGATTCCATTGACTGCTTCAATAGTAGCGGCAAATCCAAACCACAGCCCACTCTTTGCGACGAGCTCATTTTCCCCGCTGGTTGCCCCTGCTCCGAATACATGGTAACCCCTCACTCTCTATATTGTCTTCTGTAGTGATTAATATAGTGTAAGTTTTATTCAATTAAGACTGTTGTGTGCATATGGTTACCATGTCTTGCATTTTATATGATTACCATTTAACTCATGGACGAATAAAACGTTAGTTTTTAGTTATTTACTGGCTGAATCTGTTATTGTAAACCGGTTCTTGGTCTCTTGGGATCCAGCTTTTATAAGCATAAATCTTTGATTTGTATGTATAAGAAATTGTGATGAATGATCCTATTTTAAACTTTGAAGGTGTCAGGGATGTAATTTAATTGAGATGATTGGACAAAATATGTTCTGTTTGCCGGATTTGAGTATTTGTATTGGACTTTCCCAATCACTTTCTCTGCTTAGTATATGTGGCCTTTCTTTATTGTCTTGCATATCACTTGTTCATTTAGCTCAGTTATTTAAGTTAATTCTTTCTTCTAGATATTTCACCTTATTTGAGTATTTGTACTGGACTCACATGTTTAATTTCCTTAACAAAAATAGATGAGGAAATACATCTCAGTCCTCTATTACTCTAAAACTCGAGATCTTTCAATGCAGTGGTTCTCCTTCCGAGAAGAAGCAAGTTGGTACTCTACTACTTCTCTTCTTCCTCTTTTCTCTCTCTTTCTCTTTTTTCTCTTTTTTTTCTTTTAACTATAATTATTACTACTGTGTAGTAGTTATACTTCTCGTGGTTCAGAAATAGCACCAGCTTCTTATCACTTTGCTTCTCTGCAATGCTACTGCCATGGAGGTAATTGAATTCCCAATCTCCTATTCTACAACTCCTTCATTCAGTTTTTGTTCTGCTGGCTAATTGTATATATATGTATCTGATAGTCACAATTGTATACGTAGATTTTCGTACTAATTGTTAAACCCTGCCTAACTCTTAAACAGCTGTTGGTTTTGAAACTTCCAATCTGCAGGCTCTTCCCATATACCTTGATAAGATATTCAACCAGTTTGTTTCCATCATTCTCTCTGTCACTTTTGTTCTCTTCTTCGGGGAGGTTTGTCATTCCCCTCTCAATGTTATTTTAGAGTTTTTGTCCCTAATCAATGTTTTCACATTTTGAAATACTACCTCTTTTGTTTGATGGTTTCTGGTTATTCCACAAGCAATTTGTAGTAGATATGGTCTTGCTGTAGGTTCCAACCTTGCATGGCTTGTGCGAATTTTGATGATAATCTGTTATCCAGTTGCCTATCCTGTTGGAAAGGAATGTTATTCTACAGAGCTTATTCCTTTTCGATATAATATAATTGACGAGAGAGCAGATGATTGGAACAGATAGAAAGAGACATCTGTGCAAAGATGTTATCTAGATTATGAACTAGATAATGATATGTGTACAAATTTAGATATTCTTGGAGTTATTTTGTGGACAGTTAAATCTTCTTGGTTTGTTAAGAAGAATTCTCTAGTGTGTTAGCAACCATGCCTGCAAGGGTTTAATTTTCTGTAAATCATTTGTTACAGGTTCTGGACTACCTGTTGGGGCACAATGAGGCATTATTTAGGCGTGCTCAATTAAAAGCTCTTGTATCTATTCGCAGCCGGGAGGTATATATTGTTATTGTTTATCAATCAACCCAACTGTCTTGTCTTTCTGTTTGATTAACAAATATTGGACTTGCTTGTTGTAAGGCTAGGAAAGGTGGTGAGCTTACACATGATGAGACTACAATTATGTGGAGCGCTTGATTTGACTAAAAAGGTAAGTGTTCTAATTTACCAACCGTATTGACTTCAACCTCTATATTAGTGTCTTGTTTCATGGCAATCCAATGCAATTTTCAATTTGTCATATCAATACAGCAGAATTTGAAGTTTCTTAACCATTTTTAGTTTTTATATATTTTTTTTGCATGACTATGTCTTTGGTTTTAAATAGAGCTTGTAATCATTTGCACTGTTATTTGAACTCGAGATGTGTGTAAATTTCAGAACATTTTTTGTTTAATCTGATCATGATGATCATGATCATCAACACTGCTCCACGCTAATGCTACCTCTTCATTTCCAACTTTTTTTAACCCCTTAAATTTGTCCGTTTCTGTTTTGTTTTTTTATTTTTTCTCTTTGCCTAACTAGTGTAATTAACAAGTCAAATTAGGTTTGATTTTGGTTAATAACTACTTAGGGTTACTACTGCTTCTGCATGTATCACCGAGAAGGATCATGTCATTCTAATATTTTATTTCATTCCTTTTCGAAAAAGTTTTACCCGTATTGGATTTAATTTTTAATATCATGTCAATTATGTTTGTTCTAATATTTTATAGTGTCAATATTTTTTTCAGGCATATTTAAATTACAACCTCGATCTAAAAGAAGGGTAGAGTTTAATGAATGAGGATCCAACCTCAGGTTATTTTCTCTAAGCTTCTCATTTTCCGCTCTAAGCTGTAAGTTCTCACTTCTTTTAGTTTGAGACTCCAACAAAATTTACGTTATTCAAAGACATACACTTTGTTTTTACTTTGCTATATCAACACCACGCCCAATTGTATTAAAATTTACCTTCACTTGAGTGCATTTTCCTCTTTGAATATTGAGGACTTTGCTGATTTGCAAATTGCAAAGATACCTTATCCTTATTTGTATTTTACTTTGTAGAATAAGTACTATGTACTATGTAGGGTCTGAAATCTGTGTTAGCCATAGCAACTCAGTTAAATGCAATTACTACTACATCTGTTTGTATGTAATTCACTAATGCAGTCATATTAAAAGTGAGTGAGTCACAATTTTATTTTTTGATTTGTGTTTTTTGTTCTAATGGCTGAATATGCTTTATTGCGGGACCTAATTAAAGTTGCCTTGCCATTTTCATTTTTAATCAATTTGAATTTGGAATTGGATTTGTTGGACTTAATTAAAGTAGCTTTTATAACATGGACTAACACAAGATTATTCAAAATTCTGCAGGGCAGTGGTAAAAACAATAGAGCTCATAATGGATGATCACACTACTCATGAAATATGATATTTTGTAACTAAGTATATAAAAGAAGTAGATATGTGACACTTGTTAGAATTGCAATTTTTATTTACTTGTTATGACTTTTACTTTATGGTACTTTATCTTCAAAGTCTACTTTTGTGGTGACAAGTTTTATATATATGTTTTTTTTACGGGAAAGTTTATGTATATGTTGGATTAGTTCAATATACATAATTATTTTGGTCTATAATTTTAAAATTATATATGAATTTCGCATGAAATATTAGGAAGACTAGTTAAAAAAAATTTTCTGACCAAACTTATGGCCACGCTTAAAAAGAGTGGCTATATCTTAATGTTGGGCTCAACAGGCACGCTTAATAAACATGGCCATAGCTAGGCAACTGGCATGTTTTAAAAGTGTACCCATATCTTCATCTATCGGCACGTTTTTAAAGAGTACCCGAAACAAACATTCTAGAACGCTTTAAAAGCGTGGCGATATGTATACTTTTCGGTACGCTTCTCAAGCATAGTTACAGGTTAAGACCTATGGCCACGGTTTTTAAGCATTCCAAGAGATGAAAGCATGCCAACAAAAAAAGCGTGCCGATAGATCTACAAAAGTGTGCGATAGAGCAACCGGCACGCGGGTGGATGTGACCCTTTCAAAAGCGTGCCAATAGCTCAAAAAGCGTGGCGAAAAGCTATCGGCACGCTTTTTTGCACTTTTCGGCACGCTTTAAAAGCATGGAAGAAAGCTTATTTTCTTGTAGTGCCCAAGGAGTACACCAAACAACAAGTTTGAAAGCTTTTGCATGATACTAAGTACCACTTGTAGGATAAACCCTATCTATTTAAGAGATGCTCTGATGGTATGATCCGGCGTTGTGTCTCCGAGGAGGAAGCCCAACGAATTCTCTGGCATTGCCACGGTTCTGAGTTTGGAGGACATTTTAGGAGGAAGCACTTCTTGGGAGGTAACCCAACCATTGGTATCCTATGGCCTTCAGTCCCTTTCTTTTGTTCTATTTTAGTTTATTTGAGTTCGATTTCATATGATGGTATTTTCTATTTATTTTCATAGTTTTCCTCATTTTTCTAACATTTGTGATCATGTATAGCACTTGGGATAGGAACAAAAAACACTGCAGAAAAACAGAACACCCTGGAGGATGCCCCCTGCTGGCATTGAACGCTTGATGAACGGATATTTGATACTTTTTTGGCATTATTTTCATAGTGTTTTAGTTATGTTTTGTTAAGTTTTATTCAATTTTAGTAGGTTTTAGTGCAAAAATCACTTTTTGGATGATACTCTGAGTTTTTTTGCTTTTCCTATGTTTTTAGGTGATTTTTGGGTGATTCTGGCAAGTTTTGAAGAAGCCTGATTCAGAGGTAGAGAAAGAGCTATAGATGTTGTCAGATTCTGACCTTCGTGCATTCAAATGAGCATTTCTAGAGCTATAGAGGTTCAATTGATGTGCTCTCAACAGCGTTGGAAAGCTAACATCGAGAGCTTTCCGACAATATATAATGGTTTATACTTATTATTGGAAATGAAGGCCCAAAATCGGCGTTGAATGCCCATTTGACCCCCTGCCTGGCATTTGGACGCCCCATAAGGACCAAGATGGCATTTGGACGCCCAAAAGGGAGCAAGCCTGGTATCCAACACCTAAAGAGGAGTCCCAGCACATGGAGTCACCCCAAGCTCAGCCCAAACACTCACCAAGTGGGCCTAGGAAGTGGATTTTCGCACTAAGAGTCTAGTCTATCTTATTTCTGTAATCCGTAGTTATTAGATTAGTATTTAAAGGAGAAGGTCACCTATGTTTAGGATCTTCTACCTCATCTTTGGCTTATTCAAACCTTTCACTACTATTATCTGTAAGCTATGAGCAGCTAAACCTCCTAAGTTAGGGTTAGGAGCTCTGCTGATTCTCACGGATTAATATTATTACTGTTTCTATTTTAATATGTCTGATTCTATTCTCTTATGCGTTCTCGTTCTTCAATCTCAATGATTTGAGGGTGAACCGTGACATTCATCCTTGTTCTACATGGGTTACGTGCGAGTCCTGACCCAGATAGCATTAAACTAAAGCTAGAGCATTGCAGATTCCAAGAGAGTACCTGGGCAACTTTGGATACATGACATAAAATCCTGTTGACCGTGGGTTACTGAGGTCTCTCTAGCGCTAAGGCTAGAGTTAGAAAAGCAACACTCTCTGATCCGGAAGATCCAACCTTGTCTGTGGTGTTTTGAGTAGGATCGCGAAGGGGAGTGGATTGCTTAGATCTTCATCTTCGGCTACAGTAAGAAGCCATGAGTCAACTTGATGAGAGCACATGAGTTACTCGGATATGGTGGACTGCTGTGGTTTAAAAGAGATTAACTTGATGAGAGGACATGAGTTAGTCACTTACGGCTGCCATTGAATGAATCATTCGTCATTGAAGTAGACAGTAAGAAAAGTTAATCCGGAAGGAAATAGGATCTCCGAAGCCTTAACTTAATCTTTATCACTGTTTTCACATCAATCTAGTATTTCATTCTTTACTATTTCATTTATGCTTTCAAACAAAAAACCATCATTTCTAATCGCCTGACTAAGATTTTCGAGATAGCCATTGCTTGCTCAATCCGACAATCTCCATGGGATTCGACCCTCACTCACCTGAGGTATTACTTGGACGACCCGGTGCACTTGCCAGTTCAGTTGTGTGGAGTTCAATTTCGCGCACCAGGTTTTTGACACCGTTGTCGGGGATTGTTCGAGTTTGACAACCTACCGGACTATCTTGTTGCTTAGATTAGGTACTTTTTTAAGGTTTATTTGCTCTTTTGTCTATGTCTTTTGTTTTCTTTTTCAAAAATTTTTCAAAACCTTTTATTTTCTTTGGTAATATTTGTCTTTTGTTTAAGTCTTGTGTCAGTTTTTAAGTTTGGTGTCCTGTCTGTTTTCATCTTTTTCTTTAAATTTTGGAAAGTGCTCTTATTTTCCTTTCATGATATTCGAATTGTTCTTAGTAATTTTTCTTGTTTGATTTTAAAAATTTTAAATTTAGTGTTTTTTATTTGTTTTTCTTTTAATTTTCAAAAATTAGTGTTATTTGATCTTAAATTTTTAAGTTTGGTGTTTCTTAGTTGTTTTTCTTTTTCTTTAAAATTCGAAAATCCAAAAAAATATTTCTTTTATCTTGATTTAAAAATTTTAAGTTTAGTTTTTTTCTTGTTAGCAAAGTTTAAATTTTAAATTTTAAATATTATCTTTTCAAATCTTTATCATATCTTCTTAATTTGAGTCTTTCTTATCTTACCTTCTTTTAAA
>NC_029788.2:60715014-60724176 GCF_000816755.2 Arachis ipaensis
CTTATCAGTTTTAAATTTCAAATCTCTACTATCTTTTAAATTTGAATTTTAAAATCTTTGTTTAACTTTTTCTTTCTTATATTTTCAAAATTCATCACATTTAATTTTCAAATCTTGTTAGTTAATTAGTTACTTGTTTTATCTTTTATTCTCTTTTCTCTTTCCTCTTTTTAAAACTTCCTAACTACTTTCTCTTTCTCCTTTTTCGAAAATTCTAACCTCTTTTTCTCTTCTTTTTTCAAAATGTTCATCTCTCCATCCCTCTCTATTTTCAAATTCTACCTTATCTTCTACATTCATTCTTCTTCTTCTTCAGATATCTCACAGGGATTTCTCTATACTCTGACATAGAAACTCCCATTTTTTCTCTTTTTTGGGTTTCTTTTTCTTGTTTATGAGCAGGAACAGAGATAAAGAACCTCTCTTTGATCCTGATCCTTAAACTGAGAGGACTCTAAGGAGGCGGCTACAACAAGCTAGAGCACAACACTCCAGATGAAACCTCACAGAGCATTTCGAACAAGAAGCTGAGAATATAGACATGGCAGCTGGTGCGCACAAATCCTTATACTTTCGTACAGCAGTACCAGCAAGTGCACTGGGTCGTCCAAGTAATACCTGAGTGAGTCAGGGTCGATCCCATGAAGATTGTGGTTTCAAGCAAGCTATGGTTACCTTGCAGGTCTTAATCAGGCAGAATCAGAAGGTTGTTGGAAGAGTTTCAATTTTGCATTAAAAGGAATAAATTAAAAAGGGTATTTAGAACTCAGAAGTTATGTAAACTGTGAAAAGAGCGATAGGAATGTAGTTGAGGATTGGAGTTGCTTTGTCTTTCTGAATTAACTCTGGTATTACTGCTCTCTTTGCTCGTGAATGATGTCTTCAATGGTAGGCTGTATATGATTGACACTGGTTTGAGAAGCTGCCAATACTCCTCTAGATCTGAACCCCAGGTTTAGTGCGGATCCATTCTGATTGAGGGTGAAGCTCGTATAGTCCATTCTCCTTAATGATCCTACTCAAAGTGCCACAAACAAGGTCGGATCTTCCGGATCAGAGAATGCTGCAGCTTGGGTTCTAGCCTCTACCACGGAGACCCTAATCTCCCCGTAAATCGGCTGAACTGATGTCTCGAGAAGTCCCCAACGAAGTCTTGGATTAGCCATCTGAGAAACGTATATTTAAGATGGTGATTCATCACTGTCCGATGAAAGACGCACTCTGAACCCATATATTTGGGCATTTGGACTCTGGTCTATACTTTTGGTCGTTGGACGCTTGGAAGGGGGCAGGAAGCTGGCATTGAACACCAGTTTTGGGCCTTCTAACCCTAAGCAAAGTATTGCCTATTATACATTGCTGAAAAGCTCTAGAAGTCAGCTTTCCATAGCCATTGAGAACGCTCCATTTGGATTTCTGCAGCTCCAGAAAAGCTCTTCCAAATGCAGGCAGGTCAGATCCGGACAGCATTTGCAGTGCTTTCTCTATCTCTGAATCAGACTTCTGCTCTAGCTTCCGAGTGCAGGTAGGTCAGATCTGGACAGCATCTGTAGTACTTTCTCTGTCTCTGAATCAGACTTTTGCTCCAGCTCCTCAATTTCGGCCAGAAAATTTCTGAAATTGTACAAAAACATAAAATCCCATAGTAGAATCCAAAAATGTGAATTTAACACTAAAACCTATAAAAATATAATAAAAACTAAATAAAACATGCAAAAAACTATATGAAAATGATGTCAAAAAGCGTATAAAATATCCGCTCATCACAACACCAAACTTAAACTGTTGCTTGTCCCCAAGCAACTAAAAAAAGAGTAGAATAGAAAGAAAATTAAGATACAATAAATTTCAAAGTTTTCAATGAAGCTCAGTTATAATCAGATGAGCGAGACTTAGTAGCATTTTGCTTTTGAATAGTTTTGGCATCTCACTATCCATTGAAACTCAGAATGGTTGGCATCTTTTGGAACATAGAATCCAGATGATATTATTGATTCTCCTAGTTAAGTTTTTTTTTATTCTTGAACACAGCTTTTAGAGTCTTGGCCGTGACCCTAAAGCACTCTGTTTTCCAGTATTACCACCGGATACATTCATGCCACAGACACTTTAACTAGGTGAACCTTTTCAGATTGTGACTCAGCTTTGCTAGAGTCCCCAGATAGAGGTGTCCAGAGTTCTTAAGCACACTCTTTTTTGCTTTGGACCAAGACTTTAACTGCTCAGTCTCAAGCTTTTCACTTGACACCTTCACGCCACAAGCACATAGTTAGAGACAGCTTGTTTGAGCTGCTTAGGCCAGATTTTATTCCTTTACGCCCTCCTATCCATGAATGCTCAAAGCCTTGGGTCTTTTTACCCTTGCCTTTTGGTTTAAAGGGTTACTGGCTTTTTGCTCTTGCCTTTTGGTTTAAAGAGCTTTTCGGTTTTTCTGCTTGCTTTTTTTTTTTCTTTTTCGCCACTTTTTTTTTTTGCATGCAAGCTTTTTTTCTTTTTGCTTCTTTTTCTTGCTTCAAGAATCAATTTTAGATTTTTCAGATTATCAATAATACTTTTCCTTTTTCCTTATTCTTTCAAGAGCCAACATTCTAAAATTTCAACTTCAAATATGCACTATTCATTCATACATTCAGAAAATAAAAGCAATGCCACCACATCAACATAATTAAACCCATCTTATTATGAAACTCAAAAATCATGTATCTCTCAATTCTTTTCAATAAAAATTTTCTTTTAAACAAGGTGAGAGATATATGGAACATTTTACATCTTTAAGACATCAATTCAAATGATCATGCAGTAAGAACAAGAGAACAGATAAATAAACAGACAGAAAATAGAAGAATAACAGGAAAGGAGTAAAAGAGAATGAATCCACCTGAATGATGGTGGATAGTGCTCCTCCTTGAGGATCCCATGTAGTGCTTGATCTCTTCAATGTCACTCCTTTGTCTTTGTTAAGGCTGCTGCACAGGCTCATGTACATGCTTTCTAGTTTGCTCCATCCTCTTCTTTTGGGGAAAATGCCTTTCCCTTTTTCTTCCTTGAGGTTTCACCAGTCTTTGGTGCCATACTTAGGAGTGGTAGAAGTTAAAAAGTAAAGCTTTTGCAATACCAAATGATGCACGAAAACTTGTATCTCTACAAAATTCCCTCGGCAAGTATACCAAATTGTCGTCAAGTAAAAACTCACAATAGAGTGAGGTCGAATCCCACAGGGATTGATTGGTTGAGCAACTTTAATTAGAGGAGTGTTCTAGTTGAACTAATCGAAATTGGATTTGAGAATTATAGAAAATTAAATAGCAGGAAACGTAAAGAGCAAGGAATGTAAATAACAGAAAGTAAATGGCAAAATATAAAGTACAGAAAGTAAATTGCAGAAATCTAAATGGGAATGGGGATGATTAAGCATAAATGTAAACAGTAGAAATTAAAGAATGGGTTAGATTAGAAATGGGGAGTTCATTGGGCTTAGGAGATGTTGCATTCTCCGGATTAAATTCATTCTCATCTCATTGATCTCTTTGGCAATCCTAGGTGATTGGATCCCAATGTCTTGGCACTCCAATCTCTCTAAGCTTGAACAATTGCCCAATATCTTGATCTAATTACTCATGGAAAGAGATGAAGCTCAGTCACTGATTATACCAAACACCTTCATAGATCAAAGTATTAGTAGGATTACATGTCACTACATCCATCCAACCCCCACCTAATCCAATGTGAGAAAGCATTTCTAACATGATTACCTCATTCTTCTTTCAATGTTCAGAGGAAATCCAAGTATGAACAACTTCTCTTTCAAGACAATTGTTCAATTGGATGAAGACCGAAAGCTATCTAACAAATCAAGAGAAAAGAAAGAAGAAGAAGAATGAAAACTATAATTGGTCCATTGAATTACAACAGAGCTCCCTAACCCAATGAAGAGGGGTTTAGTTGTTGATGAACGAAAAATTGTGTGGTATAGAAATTCACAAATGAATTCTCATTGCAAGTATAGTTTCTAAACCAACAATAATCCTTTCATACAAAAATTTGTTTGCCACAAGTAACAAAACCCTAATAATCCTAATAACCGAAGTATTTAAACCTCGGGTCGTCTCTCAAAGGAATTGCAGGGTAGTGTTCTTGTTATTGGTTATGAGTTGTATATTTTGGGGTTTTGAATGAGAGAAAGAAAAGTAAATGGCTATGGAAATGTAAATGATAAAGCGGTCTTAGCAAGGTATGGTGGTCAAGGATCTCTATCCTAATCACTAACCCCAATATGAGAATTGGCAAGGATCAATCTCATTAAGTCATCCTTTAACTAGTAGTAAAGAAAAGTCAAATGAGCTATATCAATCCTATTCCATAAGTCCTAATTCTCCACTAATTCAATTAGTGAGAACTAGAGTTAATGGCTCCCAATCATCAATTACTTGGACATTAGTAACTCAAGAGTTCCTAAGTTACCTCTCCAAGCCAAGAACATAAAATTCTACTCTAATATCCTTCCAAGCATTTTATCAAACACTTGGAAGCATTAAAAGGAAAGCATAGTAAATTAACAACAAGAACAAAATCTAACAACAACTAATTGCAATGAATTAACAACAACAATTAAAGGAAACAAGATAGACATGAATTACCTCAAATTGCATTAAGGGAAAATAGAAGAAGAAAGAGTGCATCAACAACAAAGTAACAATTACAAGAATGAAATACAAAATTAGAGAGAGGAAGAGTAGAGGAACAAGAAATTGTAAAGAAAAAGTAAATCAAAGCATGAATTAAACCTAGATCTAAAAAGAGATTAACCTAAACCTAAACCTAATCCTAATCCTAGAGAGAAGAGAGAGCTTTTCTCTCTAGAAACTAATTAAAAGCTTGATAAAACTAAACTAAAACTTACAACTAACTAGATGTCTCATCCCTCTTCAGTCCTTGGGTTAAATAGCATCAGAAATAAGTGGATTGGGCCCAAAATGCACCAGAAATTGCTGGCCACGAGTTGCACTTTAGTGAGTCATGTGCAACATCGGCGCATAAACATACATTTTTCTGTAGCTTTTCAACGGATGTTAGCTTTCCAACGCAACTGGAACCACATCATTTGGACCTCTGTAGCTCAAGTTATGGTCGATTAAGTGAAAAGAGGTCAGATTTGATAGCTTTGCGATTCCTTCATTTCTTCATGAGTTCTCCATTTCTACATGCTTTTTCTTCATTCCCTTGATCCAATCTTTACCTCCTAACCCTGAAATCACTTAACAAACATATCAAGGTATCTAATGGAATCAAAGGAAGATTAAAATAATCAAATTAAAGACCTAAAAAGCATGTTTTTACACTTAAACACAATTAAAGGAGAAGTTATAAAACCATGTTTTTTCATTGGATACATGGGAGAAAAGTTGACAAAACCCTCTAAATTCAACACAAGATAAACCCTAAAAATGGGGTTTATCAGTTGTTCATAGCTCTGGGAATGGAAATTGAATTTGAAAAATGCATTGAAAGTAAACTAGAATTACAGAGAAAGTAAAAATTGCAGAGAGTTCCAATACTGGATCCTCAATCAGTGTCAATGTGTCCTAACTAACTTAAACTCTATGCTATTTATATACTATCTTTTATTTAGTCTTCAAGTCTTTGGATTGGGCTTTTGGCCTTTGTTGAAGCAAGTTAAAGTGGCTCTCAGTGATGTTGAAGAGGGGCGTTTGGCAGCTAATGTTCATGATCTGCATGGGTGCTCAATCGCATTAAAGCTGGTGTCAACGTTGGTGATAAACATTTGTGGAAAAATGTTGAGTCAAATGTTACTTGAAAAAGGAAATCTGGGCATTGCCAGCAATGTTTGACTCAACGTTGGAGCACCAACGTTCGCCTATTCACGCATGCGCTTTGCCCAAGTTTACACGTCAAAACAGCGTTTTACGCAGGTGCGTCACTCACGCGTTTGCGAGATTGGCTAAAATCTGCTCCCACGCGTATGCCTCATCGACGCGTACGCGTCGCAGCAAGTTTTCCAACTCCAAATTCTGGGCTCCTCATCGAGGACGTTGGAGACAACATTTGAGGTAACGTTTGCACACCAACGTTCTCTTGTTCAGGGGTACGCGTCGCCCACGCATACGCGTCAAAACTGGATTTTCACTATTTTGCGCGTACGCGTCGCCCATGCATACGTGATGGGACGATCAAAAGCATAGGCTTGGGTTTCACAATAAAAATTAGATTTGTCCGTTGCAAGTATAGTCCAAACCCAACCAATGGTCATCAATCAAATGTTAGAATTCAAAACAAATATATATACCGAGAGTAGTTAAACCTCGGGTCGTTCTCCCTAGGACTTGCAATCAAAATGTTTTCAGTTGTGAGGACAAGAAGGGGGGTTTTTGCAAAAATCAAAGAACAAAGGATTAAAGAACTAAAGGATGCTCGAAATTGGAAATTAATGCAATTAAAAGCAAACAAGATCAAAACTAGCAAAAATGTATAAAAGAAGCCTTGACTTGGGAATGAGGATCCAAGGAATCCTATCATTGCTATAACCACAATTATGGTAATTATCATGAGTCAATCTCGCCTAGTCAACCCCAACCGTCGAGGAGTAAGTCAAGCAAGCATAATTGACCTTAATCTATAAGTTCTAACCAACTTACCAAACTAGTTGATAAAAGGCTAGCGTCAATGGAAACAAGAGTCAACTAACTACCCAAGAATTACCACTAAATGTCGGACATTATGACTCTGGTATCCTAGGAACTCAACCCACAAGCCAAGGTATGAAAATCTATTCAAAATCTAAAGTTGGCATTTTCACAAATACCTTGTGTGCATAAAAGTAAGACATGGGAAATTGCAAGGAAAATGATAAAACTATAACCATCTATCAAGAAAACCAAATGTAAACAAGCAATCAAACCTAAAGGAAGCATGAAACATAAAATTCATTGATCAAAACTTCAAGAAACACAAACTTGCAATATGAACAAAGTAACTTGAACCAAAAGGAAATGAAGGTAAAAGTGCTTTAATTAAAGAGGAAATTGAGAGTACTTACAATTAAAGAAGCAAAATGAAAGATCAAAGCTTGCTATAAAATGCTACAAGAAACTACATAAACCCTAGGAGAGCTCTTTACTCTACACTACTCCTACTCCTGATACTATGTAAAACTATGTAAAATTGTGCTCCAATGTGTCCCCCCTTGATATAGCACTCCAAGTCAGCATTTTAGCCTTCCAAAAATGAGCCAAGGGCCTCCAAATTTGCGCAGCACGTGGTTCATTAATGCAATCACGTGCAAGGACCTGTGCGGACGCGCAGACGTGTGCGCCCACACACTCGGCTGAAAGTTGACCTGTGCATATGCATAGGTGCTTATGCGCACGCACACATGGAAATTCTCACTTGTGCCTACGCATGCAGGTTTGTGCGCACGCACACTTCGCTGTGTGTGCTTTTCCTTGTTTTCTTCATGTTTTCTCCCTTGTACATGCTTTCTTCCACTTTTGGCCATCCATTCTTGCCTTCAAGGCCTAAAATTACTCACAAACCATATCACGGCATCGAATAACATAAAAGTGGAATTAAAAATCATTAATCTAAGAATTAAAATGCATGTTTTCACATTTAGGATCAAATTAGGGATCAAACACAAAAGTATGCTATTCTGGTGCTTAAGTGTGAGTTCATATGCTAGAATCCATTCAAATCGAGCCAAAATATATCGAAAAATATGGACTCATCAGTACGCGTGACTTCAAATTTTTCCACTTTCACGCGTACGCGTCACCGATGTCACAATCAAATTTTCCAGCTCCAGAATTGAATCTTATCAAAGACGTTGGAGGTAACGTTGGTGATCCAACGTTCCCTCTAACGTTAGCACCATATTTGTAAGAATGTTGCATTTTTACCCACCTTTTCCTCCAACATTTGAGGTAACATTGGTGAGCCAACTTGGCCACCAATGTTACTTCCTCTTCCTCTGCTTCTTTCTCTGCTTCTTCCTTGCTTCTCTTCACCTATCATCAACCAAACACATGCATCAAAGCCTTGCCAAAATCACAAGAAATTGCATCATTCAAAGCAATCAAGTAAATCTTGCATAAATCTCATGAAAATGCATCAATTGACCATGTTTGATTGAATCAAGATATGCATGAAATTCTCATCCAATTACTTACTTATTGCTCAAGAAAGTGCATGAAACCTAATGAAAACAAATGAAAAAGGCTAGTGAAACTAGCCTAAGATGCCTTGGCATCACCAAACTTAAGAGTTTGGCTCATCCACGAGCAAATATGAACAATGGAAAAGAATAGGGTAGAAGAAGGTGGGGTAGGTGGAGCCTCTGTGGGACCCACTGGTCCTGAGAGGTTAGGGAGTTCTAGATTCCCTGCTCTCTTACACTAGCATTTGAACACCTAGGGGTTGCTCCCTGGCTGGTGTTCAACGCCAGTAATGATGCCCATTTGGGGCGTTGGCCGCCCAGCAGGGATACCCTGGCTGGCGTTCAACATTAGCACTCTATCCAGAGTGTTCTGTTTTAACTGCTGTGAAATCTGTCTCTGTTCTGACTAATGCATATGATCATTACTCTAAAAATTACAAAATAAAAATAAATAATTAATTCAGGTTGGTTTGTGGTGCATGAAATCTTGATTGTTCATTCCTTGGTAACGGCGCTAAAAACTTAATACACACGTTCATAATCTTAGTTCTTTTACACAATTCCGATACAACTAACCAGCAAGTGCACTGGGTCGTCCAAGTAATAAACCTTACGTGAGTAAGGGTCGATCCCACGGAGATTGTCGGCTTGAAGCAAGCTATGGTCACCTTGTAAATCTCAGTCAGGCGGATTGAAATGGTTATAGAGTTTTAATAATCAAAAGATAAATAAAACGTAAAATAAAGATAGAGATACTTATGTAATTCATTGGTGAGAATTTCAGATAAGCATATGGAGATGCTTTGTTCCTTCTGAATCCCTGCTTTCCTACTGCCTTCATCCAATCCTTCATACTCCTTTCTATGGCAAGCTGTATGTTGGGCATCACCGTTGTCAATGGCTACATCCCGTCCTCTCAGTGAAAATGGTCCAAATGCGCTGTCACCACACGGCTAATCATCTGTCGGTTCTCGATCATACTGGAATAGGAT
>NC_029788.2:60737632-60742751 GCF_000816755.2 Arachis ipaensis
AAACCAACAATAATCCTTTCATACAAAAATTTGTTTGTCACAAGTAACAAACCCCTAATAATCCTAATAACCGAAGTATTTAAATCTCGAGTCATCTCTCAAAGGAATTGCAGGGTAGTGTTCTTGTTATTGGTTATGAGTTGTATATTTTGGGGTTTTGAATGAGAGAAAGAAAAGTAAATGGCTATGGAAATGTAAATGATAAAGCGGTCTTAGCAAGGTATGGTGGTCAAGGATCTCTATCCTAATCACTAACCCCAATATGAGAATTGGCAAGGATCAATCTCATTAAGTCATCCTTTAACTAGTAGTAAAGAAAAGTCAAATGAGCTATATCAATCCTATTCCATAAGTCCTAATTCTCCACTAATTCAATTAGTGAGAACTAGAGTTAATGGCTCCCAATCATCAATTACTTGGACATTAGTAACTCAAGAGTTCCTAAGTTACCTCTCCAAGCCAAGAACATAAAATTCTACTCTAATATCCTTCCAAGCATTTTATCAAACACTTGGAAGCATTAAAAGGAAAGCATAGTAAATTAACAACAAGAACAAAATCTAACAACAACTAATTGCAATGAATTAACAACAACAATTAAAGGAAACAAGATAGACATGAATTACCTCAAATTGCATTAAGGGAAAATAGAAGAAGAAAGAGTGCATCAACAACAAAGTAACAATTACAAGAATGAAATACAAAATTAGAGAGAGGAAGAGTAGAGGAACAAGAAATTGTAAAGAAAAAGTAAATCAAAGCATGAATTAAACCTAGATCTAAAAAGAGATTAACCTAAACCTAAACCTAATCCTAATCCTAGAGAGAAGAGAGAGCTTTTCTCTCTAGAAACTAATTAAAAGCTTGATAAAACTAAACTAAAACTTACAACTAACTAGATGTCTCATCCCTCTTCAGTCCTTGGGTTAAATAGCATCAGAAATAAGTGGATTGGGCCCAAAATGCACCAGAAATTGCTGGCCACGAGTTGCACTTTAGTGAGTCATGTGCAACATCGGCGCATAAACATACATTTTTCTGTAGCTTTTCAACGGATGTTAGCTTTCCAACGCAACTGGAACCACATCATTTGGACCTCTGTAGCTCAAGTTATGGTCGATTAAGTGAAAAGAGGTCAGATTTGATAGCTTTGCGATTCCTTCATTTCTTCATGAGTTCTCCATTTCTACATGCTTTTTCTTCATTCCCTTGATCCAATCTTTACCTCCTAACCCTGAAATCACTTAACAAACATATCAAGGTATCTAATGGAATCAAAGGAAGATTAAAATAATCAAATTAAAGACCTAAAAAGCATGTTTTTACACTTAAACACAATTAAAGGAGAAGTTATAAAACCATGTTTTTTCATTGGATACATGGGAGAAAAGTTGACAAAACCCTCTAAATTCAACACAAGATAAACCCTAAAAATGGGGTTTATCAGTTGTTCATAGCTCTGGGAATGGAAATTGAATTTGAAAAATGCATTGAAAGTAAACTAGAATTACAGAGAAAGTAAAAATTGCAGAGAGTTCCAATACTGGATCCTCAATCAGTGTCAATGTGTCCTAACTAACTTAAACTCTATGCTATTTATATACTATCTTTTATTTAGTCTTCAAGTCTTTGGATTGGGCTTTTGGCCTTTGTTGAAGCAAGTTAAAGTGGCTCTCAGTGATGTTGAAGAGGGGCGTTTGGCAGCTAATGTTCATGATCTGCATGGGTGCTCAATCGCATTAAAGCTGGTGTCAACGTTGGTGATAAACATTTGTGGAAAAATGTTGAGTCAAATGTTACTTGAAAAAGGAAATCTGGGCATTGCCAGCAATGTTTGACTCAACGTTGGAGCACCAACGTTCGCCTATTCACGCATGCGCTTTGCCCAAGTTTACACGTCAAAACAGCGTTTTACGCAGGTGCGTCACTCACGCGTTTGCGAGATTGGCTAAAATCTGCTCCCACGCGTATGCCTCATCGACGCGTACGCGTCGCAGCAAGTTTTCCAACTCCAAATTCTGGGCTCCTCATCGAGGACGTTGGAGACAACATTTGAGGTAACGTTTGCACACCAACGTTCTCTTGTTCAGGGGTACGCGTCGCCCACGCATACGCGTCAAAACTGGATTTTCACTATTTTGCGCGTACGCGTCGCCCATGCATACGTGATGGGACGATCAAAAGCATAGGCTTGGGTTTCACAATAAAAATTAGATTTGTCCGTTGCAAGTATAGTCCAAACCCAACCAATGGTCATCAATCAAATGTTAGAATTCAAAACAAATATATATACCGAGAGTAGTTAAACCTCGGGTCGTTCTCCCTAGGACTTGCAATCAAAATGTTTTCAGTTGTGAGGACAAGAAGGGGGGTTTTTGCAAAAATCAAAGAACAAAGGATTAAAGAACTAAAGGATGCTCGAAATTGGAAATTAATGCAATTAAAAGCAAACAAGATCAAAACTAGCAAAAATGTATAAAAGAAGCCTTGACTTGGGAATGAGGATCCAAGGAATCCTATCATTGCTATAACCACAATTATGGTAATTATCATGAGTCAATCTCGCCTAGTCAACCCCAACCGTCGAGGAGTAAGTCAAGCAAGCATAATTGACCTTAATCTATAAGTTCTAACCAACTTACCAAACTAGTTGATAAAAGGCTAGCGTCAATGGAAACAAGAGTCAACTAACTACCCAAGAATTACCACTAAATGTCGGACATTATGACTCTGGTATCCTAGGAACTCAACCCACAAGCCAAGGTATGAAAATCTATTCAAAATCTAAAGTTGGCATTTTCACAAATACCTTGTGTGCATAAAAGTAAGACATGGGAAATTGCAAGGAAAATGATAAAACTATAACCATCTATCAAGAAAACCAAATGTAAACAAGCAATCAAACCTAAAGGAAGCATGAAACATAAAATTCATTGATCAAAACTTCAAGAAACACAAACTTGCAATATGAACAAAGTAACTTGAACCAAAAGGAAATGAAGGTAAAAGTGCTTTAATTAAAGAGGAAATTGAGAGTACTTACAATTAAAGAAGCAAAATGAAAGATCAAAGCTTGCTATAAAATGCTACAAGAAACTACATAAACCCTAGGAGAGCTCTTTACTCTACACTACTCCTACTCCTGATACTATGTAAAACTATGTAAAATTGTGCTCCAATGTGTCCCCCCTTGATATAGCACTCCAAGTCAGCATTTTAGCCTTCCAAAAATGAGCCAAGGGCCTCCAAATTTGCGCAGCACGTGGTTCATTAATGCAATCACGTGCAAGGACCTGTGCGGACGCGCAGACGTGTGCGCCCACACACTCGGCTGAAAGTTGACCTGTGCATATGCATAGGTGCTTATGCGCACGCACACATGGAAATTCTCACTTGTGCCTACGCATGCAGGTTTGTGCGCACGCACACTTCGCTGTGTGTGCTTTTCCTTGTTTTCTTCATGTTTTCTCCCTTGTACATGCTTTCTTCCACTTTTGGCCATCCATTCTTGCCTTCAAGGCCTAAAATTACTCACAAACCATATCACGGCATCGAATAACATAAAAGTGGAATTAAAAATCATTAATCTAAGAATTAAAATGCATGTTTTCACATTTAGGATCAAATTAGGGATCAAACACAAAAGTATGCTATTCTGGTGCTTAAGTGTGAGTTCATATGCTAGAATCCATTCAAATCGAGCCAAAATATATCGAAAAATATGGACTCATCAGTACGCGTGACTTCAAATTTTTCCACTTTCACGCGTACGCGTCACCGATGTCACAATCAAATTTTCCAGCTCCAGAATTGAATCTTATCAAAGACGTTGGAGGTAACGTTGGTGATCCAACGTTCCCTCTAACGTTAGCACCATATTTGTAAGAATGTTGCATTTTTACCCACCTTTTCCTCCAACATTTGAGGTAACATTGGTGAGCCAACTTGGCCACCAATGTTACTTCCTCTTCCTCTGCTTCTTTCTCTGCTTCTTCCTTGCTTCTCTTCACCTATCATCAACCAAACACATGCATCAAAGCCTTGCCAAAATCACAAGAAATTGCATCATTCAAAGCAATCAAGTAAATCTTGCATAAATCTCATGAAAATGCATCAATTGACCATGTTTGATTGAATCAAGATATGCATGAAATTCTCATCCAATTACTTACTTATTGCTCAAGAAAGTGCATGAAACCTAATGAAAACAAATGAAAAAGGCTAGTGAAACTAGCCTAAGATGCCTTGGCATCACCAAACTTAAGAGTTTGGCTCATCCACGAGCAAATATGAACAATGGAAAAGAATAGGGTAGAAGAAGGTGGGGTAGGTGGAGCCTCTGTGGGACCCACTGGTCCTGAGAGGTTAGGGAGTTCTAGATTCCCTGCTCTCTTACACTAGCATTTGAACACCTAGGGGTTGCTCCCTGGCTGGTGTTCAACGCCAGTAATGATGCCCATTTGGGGCGTTGGCCGCCCAGCAGGGATACCCTGGCTGGCGTTCAACATTAGCACTCTATCCAGAGTGTTCTGTTTTAACTGCTGTGAAATCTGTCTCTGTTCTGACTAATGCATATGATCATTACTCTAAAAATTACAAAATAAAAATAAATAATTAATTCAGGTTGGTTTGTGGTGCATGAAATCTTGATTGTTCATTCCTTGGTAACGGCGCTAAAAACTTAATACACACGTTCATAATCTTAGTTCTTTTACACAATTCCGATACAACTAACCAGCAAGTGCACTGGGTCGTCCAAGTAATAAACCTTACGTGAGTAAGGGTCGATCCCACGGAGATTGTCGGCTTGAAGCAAGCTATGGTCACCTTGTAAATCTCAGTCAGGCGGATTGAAATGGTTATAGAGTTTTAATAATCAAAAGATAAATAAAACGTAAAATAAAGATAGAGATACTTATGTAATTCATTGGTGAGAATTTCAGATAAGCATATGGAGATGCTTTGTTCCTTCTGAATCCCTGCTTTCCTACTGCCTTCATCCAATCCTTCATACTCCTTTCTATGGCAAGCTGTATGTTGGGCATCACCGTTGTCAATGGCTACATCCCGTCCTCTCAGTGAAAATGGTCCAAATGCGCTGTCACCGCACGGCTAATCA
>NC_029788.2:60748299-60758594 GCF_000816755.2 Arachis ipaensis
GATAGAGATACTTATGTAATTCATTGGTGAGAATTTCAGATAAGCATATGGAGATGCTTTGTTCCTTCTGAATCCCTGCTTTCCTACTGCCTTCATCCAATCCTTCATACTCCTTTCTATGGCAAGCTGTATGTTGGGCATCACCGTTGTCAATGGCTACATTCCGTCCTCTCAATGAAAATGGTCCAAATGCGCTGTCACCGCATGGCTAATCATCTGTCGGTTCTCGATCATGCTAGAATAGGATCCAGTAATCCTTTTGCATCTGTCACTACGCCTAGCACTCGCGAGTTTGAAGCTCATCACAGCCATCCCTTCCCAGATCCTACTCGGAATACCACAGACAAGGTTTAGACTTTCCAGATCTCAAGAATGGCCGCCAATAATTCTAGCCTATACCACGAAGACTCTGATCGTAGATCAGAAGGCTAACAGATATGCATTCAAGCTTGTTTTCTTGTAGAACAGAAGTGTTTGTCAGGCACGCGTTCATAGGTGAGAATGGTGATGAGCGTCACATAATCATCACATTCATCATGTTCTTGTATGCGAATGAATATCTTAGAGAAGAAATAGGCTTGAGTTGAATAGAAAAACAATAGTACTTTGCATTAATTCATGAACAACAGTAGAGCTCCACACCTTAATCTATGGTGTGTAGAAACACTACCGTTGAAAATACATAAGTGATAATGGTCCAGGCATGGCCGAATGGCCAGCCTCCCAAAGAGGGTTTAATCATCAAAACATGATCAAAAGATATAAAATAAATCACTAACAGTAGTTTTTATACTAAACTAGTAGCTAGGGTTACAGAAAATAAGTAAATGATGCAGAAAATCCACTTCTGGGGCCCACTTGGTGTGTGCTTGGGCTGAGAATTGAAGCTTTCATGTGTAGAGATTTCTTTTGGAGTTAAACGCCAAGTTGTAACCTGTTTCTGGCGTTTAACTCTGATTTGCAACTTGTTTCTGGCGTTTAACGCCAGAATAGGGCAGAAAGCTGGCGTTGAACGCCAGTTTGCAAAGTATAGACTATTATATATTGCTGGAAAGCCCTGGATGTCTACTTTCCAACGCAATTGAGAGCACGCCATTTATGTTTCTATAGCTCCAGAAAATTCACTTTGAGTGCAGGGAGGTCAGAATCCAACAGCATCTGCAGTCCTTCTTCAGCCTCTGAATCAGATTTTTGCTCAAGTCCCTCAATTTCAGCCAGAAATTACTTGAAATCACAAAAAAATACACAAACTCATAGTAAAGTCCAGAAATGTGATTTTTAATTAAAAACTAATAAAAATATACTAAAAACTAATCAAATCATACTAAAAACTATGTAAAAACAATGCAAAAAGCGTATAAATTATCCGCTCATCAGTTTGCCTCCTAACAACCGCTTGTTTAACGTCACTAGCTTGATGGTTAGCTCTTTACAGAGGTGAGTATGGGCTCAGATTTTCACCCCTTACAGTAAATTTTCTTCCTGTCTTCTCATGAATGAGCTCCACATGCTGTAAAGACAGGACACGACTCACTGTATGTGGTAAGACTGGCTTCTTAGTGAAGACAACTCTCATGCCAGGTGAGATGCCTTCAGTTTGGACTTTAGGTACTTTCTTCTTAGTACCTTTGTGCTTAGAGCTTGTTAATCGCTGCCCAACACCAAACTTAGAATTGATGTCTGGGGGCTCTGCAGAGCTCTACACAGAAAGAGAGGGTTGGCATACTAGGTGTTGCATAGTTATCTCTCTTTTAGAGGGAGAATTGGGATGAGGCATCTTGAATAAGATGTGGTCCTCCCCTAATTGTAGGGTCAGTTCTCCCTTAGCCACATCAATGATAGCATTGGCAGTAGCTAGGAAAGGTCTTCCAAGGATGACAGAGTCATCCTCATCCTCTCCAATATCCAAGACTATGAAGTTTGTAGGGATGTAGTGGTTTTCACCCTTCACCAAGACATCCTCTACTAAGCCATATGGATTTTTCATTGTCTTGTCTGCCATCTCTAATGAGATATGTGCAGCTTGTACCTCAAAGATTCCCAACTTCTCCATTACAGAGAGTTGCATGAGGTTGATGCTTGACCCTAGGTCACACAGAGCCTTGTCAAAGGTTATAGTGCCTATGGTGCAAGGGATCAGAAAGCGTCCAGGATCTAGAAGCTTCTGAGGTAGCCTCTGCTGAACCAAAGCATTGAGTTCTTTGGTAATCAGTGTAGGTTCTTCCTCCATGCTGAACCAAAGCATGGAGTTCTTTGGTAAGCAGTGGAGGATCTTCCTCCAGAGGCTTTGTACCAAATAACTCGGAATTCAACTTCATAAGAGCTCCTAGGTACCGAGCAACTTTCTCTTCCCTAGTGTCATTGTCCTCATTAGAGGATGAGGAGTCATCAGAACTCATGCACTGCAGATGTGCATTCAAAAGAACCTCAATGGTCTTTATGGTTTCCTTTGGTTCTAGGATAGAGGGTTCTTGAGTGGTGTTTAAGCACTCAAAGGGTGTGCTTTCACTGGCATTCAACGCCAACTTTGTCAGCTTATTGGGCGTTGAACGCACTTGCTGTCTACCTTTACTGGCGTTAAATGCCAGTCCCTCTGTCATTTTGGGCGTTGAATGCCCAACAGGGATGTCCTTGATGGCATTCAATGCTAGCTTCCCTGTGTGAGTGGGCATTGAATGCCAGTGAGTGGTTCCTCACTGGCGTTTAGCACCAGAAAGCCTGCCTGGTTGGGCATTGAACGCCCAGTGAGGGGTTCCTCATTGGCATTCAATGCCATAAAGCCTGGGTGTTTGGTCATTGAACGCCCAGCTAGTGCTCCCTGGCTAGCGTTCAATGCCAGCTCTGCTGCCAGGATGGGCGTTGAACACCCACTGAGGGGTTCCTTACTGGCGTTCAACGCCAGGCTTGCTGCCAGATTGGGCGTTGGACGCCCAGTGATATGTCCTTTACTGGCGTTCAATGCCACCCCATTCTCTCCAATTTCGGCCTCAATCTCCATGGTTATGGCCTTGCACTCTTCTCTTGGATTCACCTCAGTGTTACTGGGAAAAGTGTCAGGAGGAGTCTTAGGGATACACTTGCTCAGTTGACCAACCTGTACCTCCATATTTTTAATGGAGGACCTTGTTTCATTTACGAAACTATGGGTGGTCTTAGAGAGGCTGGAAACGATAATGGCTAAGTCAGAGAGGCTCTGCTTAGATGTTTCCATATTCCCTTGAGAAGATGGGAATGGTGGCTTGTTATTGATCCTGTTCTAGTTCCTTCCACCTTTATTGTTATTGAAACCTTGTTGAGGTTTCTGATGATCCTTCCATGAGAGGTTAGGATGATTCCTCCATGAAGTATTGTAGGTGTTTTCGTAGAATTCTCCCATGTAATTCACTTTCTCCATGGTGGGTTGATTAGGATCATAAGCTTCTATTTCAAAAAAAGCTTCCTGATTACTGCCAGCTGCAGTTTGCATTCCAGTCAGATGCTGGGAGATCATATTGACTTGCAGAGTCAAGATCTTTTTCTGAGCCAGTATGGCATTCAGAGTATTAACTTCAAGAACTCATTTCTTCTTAGAAGTCCCATGGTTTACAGGATTTCTTTTAGAGGTGTACATGTATTGGTTGTTAGCAACCATCTCAATGAGTTCTCTAGCTTCTGTAGGTGTTTTCTTCAAGTGGAGAGATCCACTTGCAGAGCTATCCAATGAGATTTTGGATATCTTGGATAAACCATCATAGAACACGCCTATGATAGACCATGCTGAAAGCATATCAGGAGGACATCTCCTGATCAGTTGCTTGTATCTTTTCCAAGCTTCATAAAGGGATTTACCTTCCCTTTGTCTGTAATATTTGAACTTCCACTCAATTTTGCTCATCCTTTAAGGGGGGAAAACTTAGCCAGAAAAGCATTAACCAGCTTTTCCCAAGAGTCATGACTCTCTTTAGGCTGGAAATCCAACCATAACTTAGCTCTGTCTCCTAAAGCAAAGGGGAAAAGCATCAGCTTGTAGACTTCAGGATTAACTCTATTAGTCTTTACAATATCACAGATCTGTAAGAATTCTACTAAGAACTGATGTGGATCTTCCAGTGGAAGTCCATGGAATTTGCAGTTCTATTGCAGAAGAGAGACTAACTGAGGCTTAAGCTTAAAATTGTTAGCTCTAATGGCAGGGACAGCAATGCTTCTGCCATAGCATAAGCTTATAGACTTCAGGATTAACTCCATTAGTCTTTACAGTATCACAGATCTGTAAAAATTCAGCTAAGAACTGATGTGGATCTTCCATTGGAAGTCCATGAAATTTGCAGTTCTCCTGTAGAAGAGAGACTAACTGAGGCTTAAGCTCAAAATTGTTAGCTCCAATGGCAGGTACAGAGATACTTCTGCCAGAAAAGTCAGAGGTAGGCATGGTGAAGTCACCAAGGACCTTTCTTGGTTCCTCTTGGGGTTCGACCACATCTCCCAGTTCTTGTTCAAAACGTTCTGAAAGGTTTCTTCCGGAGTGTTATGCTTTAGCTTGTTGTAAACACCTCCTTAGAGTCCTTTCAGGTTCAGGGTTAAGAAGAAAGAGAGGTTCTTTATCTCTGTTCTTGGTCATAAACAAGAAGACAAGGAAAGAAAGAAAAGAAGAAGACTCTTTGTGCCAATAGGCAAGAAGCTCCTCCTTAAAGTGAGATTTGAAGAAGAAGAGAGAAATAAACGTGAAGATGGAAGATGAGAGAGGGATAGAAGTCGAATGATATGAGTAGAGATGAGAAGAAGTATAAATAGAAAAAGTAAATAAGAATTAAAATATTTTGTTTTTATTTATTTATTTAATTAATTAATTTTTGAAAATATGGTTAATAATTTAAAAAGATTTTAAAATTTAAATGTTAAAATTTTTGAAAAATAGAAGGGAGAGAAAAGAGGAAATTTTCGAAAATAGAGAGAAAAGAGAGTTAGTTAGTTAGTTTTAAAAAAGATGAGAGAGAAGAAAAGAGATATTTTCGAAAATTAAGGAGGGAAGAGTTAGTTAGGAGGCTTTGAAAAAATAAGAGAGAGAGGAGATAAGAAGTAGTTTTCAAAAATTTAAAAAGGTTTAAATTTTTAATTATTGTTTTTCGAAAATTAAGTTAAGTAATTTAAAAATAATTTAAAATTAGTTATTGATTTTCGAAAATAGAAGAGAGAGAAGAAGAGAAGGTTTTCGAAAATTAAGAGATAGAAGAGTTAGTTAGGAAGTTTTGAAAAAGAAGAGAGAGAAGATAGTTAATTAAGAAAAGATTTGAATTTAAAATAAGATGGAAGATAACATAAGAAAATATTTAAATTTGAAATTAAAAAGATAAGAAAAGATAAGATAAAAAGTTAAAAAGGTTTGAAAATGATTTAATTTTAAAACTAGAAGTTAGAAAAGATAAGATAAGAAACAAAAAAGATTTGAAAAAGTTATGAAAAAGATAAAATTTTGAAATTTGATTTTGAAAAAGATTAAAGTTTAAAATTTGAAATTTGAAAAAGATAAGGTATGATATTTTTTTGTTTTTGAAAAAGATAAGATAAGAATTGAAAAAGATATGATTTTTGAAAACTTGATAACTAAGATATGATAAGATAAAATTTTGAAATCAAAATCTAAATTTTTAATGAGATTTTCGAAAATTATGGTTAAGGTTAAGTTAGAAAAGATATTTTTTTTATTTTTTTTAATTTAATGAAGAGAGAGAAAAACAAGTAAAAGACACAAGACTTAAAATTTTTAGATCTAATGCCCCATATTTTCGAAAATTTTGGAGGGAAACACAATGGGACATCAAACTTAAAAATTTTAAGATCAAACACAAGGAATACGCAAGAACACTTTGAAGACTAATAAGAACACGAAGAACAAGACTCAAGAAATTTAAAGAACACAAGAACATAAAAAGAACACAAAACTTAAAATTTTTAGAAAATCAAAAAACAATTTTCGAAAATTAAAGAAAATAAACAAGAATACACCAAACTTAAAGAATTGAAACAAGACTCAGACAAAAAGACACTAATTTTGAAAACTTTTTAGAAAAAGGACTCAATATTTTTGAAAATATTTTAACCAAGAACATGAACAAGAGACTCAAACAGGAGAAGAAAGTGACAAAGAAGATAAAGGTTTTTGGTGAAGTTTTAAAATTTTTGGAATTGAAAAACAAGAACATGTAAGACTCAAACCAAGAACATGAATTAAACAAAGAAAAGAAAAATATTTTTTTTTAAAAAAAGGTTTTTAAAATTTTCGAAAAAATAAGAAGAAGAAAACAAAAATAAAAGAGGGAGCAAGACAATCCGTCAATTTGTCCAAACTAGAACGATCCCCGGCAACGGCACCAAAAACTTGGTGCGCACGAATCCCTACACTTTCCTACACCAGTAGTGCACTGGGTCGTCCAAGTAATACTTGAGCGAGTCAGGGTCGATCCCTCGAAAATTGTGGTTTGAAGCAAGCTATAGTTATCTTGCAGGTCTTAGTGAGGCGGAATCAGAAGTTTGTTGGAAAAGTTGTCAATTTTGCATTAAAAGAAATAAATTAAAAAGGTTAATTAGAACTCAGACGTTGTGTAAACTGTGAAAAGAGCGATAGGAAGGTATTTCTGCTCTCTTTGCTTGTGAATGATGTCTTCAATGGCAGGCTATATGTGATTGACACTGGTTTGAGAAGCTACCAATACTCCTCCAGATCTGAACCCCAGGTTTAGCGCGGATCCATTCCGATTTAGGGTGAAGCTTTACAGTCCATTCTCCTTAATGATCCTACTCAAAGTGCCACAGATAATGTCGGATCTTCCAGATCAGAGAATACTGCACCTTCGGTTCTAGCCTCTACCACAGAGACCCTAATCTCCCCGTAAATCGGTTGAACTAATGTTTCAAGAAGTCCCTGATGAGAGAACTTTTGCGTGGTCTAGAAAATTTGCAGATAAATCCTCGTTGCAAGTATAGTTTCTAAACCTTCAAAAGTTCCTTCATACAAACGTTTTGGTTGTCACAAGTAACAAACCCCTTTAAAATTGATAACCGAGTATTTAAACCTCGGGTCGTCTTCTCAAAGAATTGCAGGGAAGTATGTTCTTATTATTGGTTATGCAAAGGTATGTTTTGGGGTTTTTGGATCAAGGTAAAAAGTTAGAAAAGCAATGGCAAAGGGAATAAAATAATAACAATAAACATAAACTCTTGGCAAGGTATTAGAAATTGGAAGTCCAGACCAAGTTATCCTTATCAATGATAATGAAAATTGAATCTAAATTCCACTTAGTCAACCTTTACTAAAGTAAAGGAAAGTCAAGGGATTAATTAGTTTGATCTTCGAATCCTATTTATTTCCTAAGAAAAGATTGGGATTATTGAAGTTCAATTCAATTGGCAAGATAACAATTAACAATTATACTGTTGAATTGGATAACTCCTGAGTTACTGATTTCTTAACCAAAACTAAAAGGAAAAGAGTAAATTTACTGGAATAAAAATGTCTTCAAATGGGAAGCAGTAATCATGTAAATAAAAGAAAGCAATCATGAATTGAAATACCTCAAATAACATTAATTAAGAAAATTATATGTAACATGGAAGAGTTCATAAATTAAATAAAAATAAAGAACCTGGGATTGAGAGTCACTCCTAAAACTAAGAGAAGTCCTAAATCCTAAGAGAGAGAGGAGAGAACCTCTCTCAAAATTAATCTAAATCATGAGAAGTGAATTATA
The DNA here is from genome assembly GCF_000816755.2 of Arachis ipaensis. NCBI lineage: Eukaryota > Viridiplantae > Streptophyta > Magnoliopsida > Fabales > Fabaceae > Arachis > Arachis ipaensis. The sequence goes on from NC_029788.2 coordinate 60,756,027, forward strand.
TGAGCCTCCCTATGAATGGATGCATTCCCCCACTTTATAGCCTTTAATATGTGTTTTCTGGGCCGTAAACTGGGTCAGAAACAGCCCAGAATTCGCTGGTCCTAAATTCAACCACGCTGGATTTCTGTCACTGCGACGCGGCCGCATGGATCACGCGGTCGCGTCATCTAGCGTCAAGGAAACTATAACATATTATATATCAAATCGAAACCCCAGACGTTAGCTTTCTAATGCAACTGAAACCGCGTCGTTTGGACCTCTGTAGCTAAAGTTATAGCCGTTTGAGTGCAAAGAGGTCAGGCTGGACAGCTTAGCAATTTCTCCAACTTCTTGTATTCCTTCCACTTTTGCATGCTTCCTTTCCATCCTCCAAGCCATTCCTGCCCTGTAATCTCTGAAATCACTTAACACACATATCAAGGCATCTAATGGTAATAAGAGAGGATTAATATTAGCAATTATAAGTCCAAAGAAGCATGTTTTCAATCAAAGCACATAATTAGGAAGGTAAATGTAAACCCATGCAAATAGTATGAATAAGTGGGTAAAGAGTAGATAAAAACCACTCAATTGAGTACAAGATAAACCATAAAATAGTGGTTTATCAACCTCCCCACACTTAAACATTAGCATGTCCTCATGCTAAGCTCAAGAGAAACTATAAAGAATGTAGAATGTATGAAATGCAACCTATGAATGTAACTACATGCAGAATGTTTCCACCTACTTAGTTAAAAGTAAACAAATCTTTCAAGAGGAAATATGAACAGGATTTCACTAATTCAAATCATAAAAATGAAGTGCAAATAGACTTGCAAGAAGAAAATAGCTCATGAAAGCAGGGAACAAGAAAATAGCATCGAACCCTCACTGGTAGTGTATACACTCTAATCACTCAGGTGTTTAAGGTTCGATTCTCTCAATTCTCTACTAACCTTGCTTTCTAAGGCTTGCTCTTCATCTAATCAATCAACATAAATTTAATGCACAGATACACATATCAAGAGGTCTTTTAAGGGTTGTAATGGGGTTAGGGTCAAGGTAGGATTGTATTTGGCCAAGTGGACTAAAATCTAAATCCTTAATTAACTTAAACTTTCCACCTAACTTAAATCATCCATGTAATCATAATACAGCATCTAACTATCCATTAACCATGTTTTCTACATATTCATGCATTCTAATTTCAAGTACAGTACATATGCATTGCTTTTACCATTTACTTTGGGGCATTTTGTCCCCTTTTTGCTTAATTGCTCTTTTTTTTTCTTTTTTTTTCTCTCTCAATGCATATGATTAAATTATTGAATACATGAAAATGTCCTAAACATTTCTTTCACATTTCACATTTTCATAAAGATATATAATACCCAATTCTTAAACCAAATATTTCCAAACCCACTTTTCCCCACACTTAATTCATGAGCACTCTCACTAGTCTAAGCTAACCAAGGATTCAAATTAAGGACAATATTGTTTTCCGCTTAGAGTTAATGATGTGCTAAAGTAAAGAACAAAGGAGTAAAATAGGCTCAAATTGGTTTGCAAAGGTGGTGCACGAAATTGTGATGTCCAGGCGCAAACTATTCCTGGCACGTGAGCAACTTGGTACGCGTAATCGTGATTACACATTCATAATTCATCACAACTTCGATACAACTAACCAGCAAGTGCACTGGGTCGTCCAAGTAATACCTTACGTGAGTAATGGTCGAATCCCACGGAGATTGTTGGTATGAAGCAAGCTATGGTCACCTTGTAAATCTCAGTCAGGCAGATATAAAGTGATAATGGTGTTTTCGAATATTATATAATAAAATAGGGATAGAGATACTTATGTAAATCATTGGTAGGAATTTCAGATAAGCGTATTCTTGGCCAAATATGGACTATTATATATTGCTGGAAAGCCCTGGATGTCTACTTTCTAACGCAATTGGAAGCGCACCATTTCGAGTTCTGTAGCTCCAGAAAATCCACTTTGAGTGCAGGGAGGTCAGAATCCAACAGCATCAGCAGTCCTTCTTCAACCTCTGAATCTGATTTTTGCTCAAGTCCCTCAATTTCAGCCAGAAAATACCTGAAATCATAGAAAAACACAAAAACTCATAGTAAAGTTCAGAAATGTGAATTTAACATAAAAACTAATGAAAACATCCCTAAAAGTAACTAGATTCTACTAAAAGCATACTAAAAACAATGCCAAAAAGCGTATAAATTATCCGCTCATCACAACACCAAACTTAAATTGTTGCTTGTCCCCAAGCAACTGAAAATCAAATAAGATAAAAAAAGAGAATATACTATAAATTTCAAACTATCAATGAAACATAGCTCCAATCAAATGAGCGGGACTTATAGCTTTTTGCCTCTTGAATAGTTTTAGCATCTCACTTTATCCATTGAGGTTCAGAATGATTGGCATCTATAGGAACTCAGATTTCAGATAGTGTTATTGATTCTCCTAGTTCAGTATGATGATTCTTGAACACAGCTATTTTATGAGTCTTGACCGTGGCCCTAAGCACTTTGTTTTCCAGTATTACCACTGGATACATAAATGCCACA
>NC_029788.2:60758717-60762742 GCF_000816755.2 Arachis ipaensis
AAGTGCATTTGAGGCATCTCTGGGATCTCATAGAAATGAGCTTCTTGCGCTTCTTGAGCTCCATGATTGGGCTCTCTTACTTGCTCCATCTTTCTCTTAGTGATGGGCTTTTCTTCCTTAATAGGAATGTCTCCTTCTATGAAAGCTCCAGCTGAGTAACATAGATGGCAAATGAGGTGAGGGAAGGCTAACCTTGCCATAGTGGAGGACTTGTCAGCCACCTTGTAGAGTTCTTGAGGTATAATCTCATGAACTTCCACCTCTTCTCCAATCATGATGCTATGGATCATGATGGCCCGGTCTATAGTAACTTCAGACCGGTTGCTAGTGGGAATGATTGAGCATTGAATGAACTCCAACCGTCCTCTAGCTATAGGCTTGAGGTCCAATCTTCTTAGTTGAACCGGCTTGCCTTTGGAGTCAACCTTCCATTGAGCTCCTTCTACACATATGTCCATAAGGACTTGGTCCAACCTTTGATCAAAGTTGACTCTCCTTGTGTAGGGGCATGCGTTCTCTTCCATGTTTGGCAAGTTGAATGCCAACCTCACATTCTCTGGACTAAAATCTAAGTATTTTCCCCGAACCATTGTAACATAGTTCTTTGGATCCGGGTTCTTACTTTGATCATGGTTCTTGGTGATCCATGCATTAGCATGAAGGGTTTTTGGGGAAGAGTGTTTATGGGGTTGTGTGAAAGAGAGTGGTGAGAAGGAGTGAGTGGAGGTAGGTGGGGATCCTGTGGGGTCTACAGATCCTGAGTGGATCCTGTGGGGTCCACAGATCCTGAGTAGATCCTGTGGGGTCCACAGATCCTGAGGTGTTCAAGGATTTACATCCCTGCACCCATTAGGCATGTAAAAATGCCTTTGTACCCAACTCTGGGCGTTCAGTGCCAGGTTGGTGGCCATTTTGGGCGTTCAACACCCATTTGTGTGCCATTTCTGGCGTTGAAGGACAGAACCATGCTTGTTCTGGGCGTTCAGCGCCAGGATGCTGCCCATTTTGGGCGTTCAGCGCCAGAACCATGCTCTGTTCTGGCGTTTGAACGCCAGACGGGGTCTTCCTCCTTGGGATTCACATCCTCTCCTTCCCTTACAGGTTCGGCCATGGTGCTTATGTCAATGGCCTTGCACTCTCCTTTTGGGTTCTCTTCTGTATTGCTTGGGAGAGTACTAGGAGGGATTTCAGTGATCCTTTTACTCAGCTGGCCCACTTGTGCTTCCAGATTTCTAATAGAAGACCTTGTTTCATTCATGAAACTTACAGTGGCCTTAGATAGATCAGAGACTAGATTTTCTAAATTAGAAGTATTTTGTTCAGAGTTCTCTGTCTGTTGCTGAGTTGATGACGGAAAAGGTTTATTATTATTAAACCTGTTTATTCCACCATTATTAAAGCCTTGTTGAGGCTTTTGATCCTTCCATGAGAAATTTAGATGATTTCTCCATGATAAGTTATAGGTGTTTCCATAAGGTTCACCTAAGTAATTTACCTCTGCTATTGCAGGGTTCTCAGGATCATAAGCTTCTTCTTCAGAAGATGCCTCTTGAGTACTGTTGGATGCAACTTGCATTCCATGCAGACTCTGAGAGATCATATTGACTTGCTGAGTCAATATTTTATTCTGAGCCAATATGGCATTCAGAGTATCAACCTCAAGGACTCCATTCTTCATAGGCGTCCCATTACTCACAGGATTCCTTTCAGAAGTGTACATGAACTGGTTATTAGCAGCCATGTCAATGAGTTCTTGAGCTTCTGCAGGCATTTTCTTTAAGTGAATGGATCCACCTGCAGAAGTGTCCAGTGACATCTTTGATAGCTCAGACAAACCATCATAGAATATATCCAGGATGGTCTTAACTCTGAATTGTTGTATTTTAGCTTCTCTTAATTTTTTCTTCAGAGTCCTTTCAGGTTCTGGATCTGCTTCAACAAGAATATTCTTGTCCTTGCTCCTGCTCATATGACAAAGAAGAGGGCACAGAAAAATAATAATAATAATGGAGATCCTTTATACCACAGTATAGGGATCCCTTTGTAAGTGGAAGAAAAGGGGGAGACAAAGAATGTAATATAATGGAAGAAACACAACTGTGAGGATGGCAGAGATGTGAGATGAGATGTTAGGATATGAATGAATAAATAGAATAAGATGGAAGAGAGAGAATTTTTGAAAAATATTTTTGAAAAAGAGTTAGTGATTTTTGAAAATGGTTTTTGAAAAATGTTAGTATTTTTTGAATTTTTTTTTTAAAATCAAAAATAAAAATAATTAGTTAATTAAAAAGAAATTTTTGAAAAAGAGGGAAGATATCTTCGAAAATTAGAGGGAGAGAGTTAGTTAGTTAGTTGAAACAAATTTTTGAAAAGATAAGAAGTTAGGAAGTTAGAAAAGATATTTTGAAATCAAATTTTTGAAAAAGATAAGATGAGAAGATATTTTTGAAAAGATATGATAAAATTAATTTTGAAAAAGATTTGATTTTTAAAATCACAATTAATGACTTGATTCATAAGAAATCACAAGATATGATTCTAGAACTTAAAGTTTGAATCTTTCTCAACAAGCAAGTAACAAACTTCAAATTTTTGAATCAAAACATTAATTGCTATTGTTATTTTCGAAAATTTGGTATAAAAATAAGAAAAAGATTTTTGAAAAATTTTTTTTGGAATTTTCGAAAATAACTAAGAAATTTTGAAAAAGATAAGATTTTCAAATTGAAAATTTGATTTGACTCATAAGAAACAATTTGATTTTAAAAATTTTTGAAAAAGTCAATCCAAATTTCGAATTTGATGAGAGAAAAAGGAAAAGATATTTTTTTTTTATTTTTGAAATTTTTATGAAAAACATGAAAATTATGCAATGCATGAAATTTTTAGATCAAAACAATGAATGCATGCATGAATGATATGAATGTCAAGATGAACACCAAGAACACTTTGAATGTCAAGATGAACATCAAGAATCTATTTTTGAAAAATTTTTAATGCAAAGAAAACATGCAAGACACCAAACTTAGAATTCTTTAATGCTTAGACACTAAGAATTCAAGAATGCATATGATAAACATGAAAAGACACAAAACAAAAAATCATCAAGATCAAACAAGAAGACTTACCAAGAACAACTTGAAGATCATGAAGAACACCATGAATGCATGAAATTTTCGAAAAATACAAGATGCACATGCAATTGATACCAAACTTATGATATGACTCAAGACTCAAACAATAAACACAAAATTTTTTTATTTTTACGATTTTCTAATTTTTTTTTTTGAAAATTATATGAAAAAGAAAAATAAGGATTCCAAAATTTTTAACATGAATTCCAGGAATCTTACATTCTTAGTCTAAAGCTTCAGTCTAGGAATTAGACATGGCTCACTAGCCAGCCAAGCCTTCAATGAAAGCTCCGGTCCAAAACACTAGACATGGCCAATGGCCAGCCAAGCTTCAGCATGTAATTCAGATATGACATGCCTGACATACTCATTCCCAAAGGAATATACATGGCTTTACAGCCAGCCAGGCTTCAACATGCTTCATGAAACATTAGAATTCATTCTTAAAAATTTTGAATAAAATTTTTTTGAAAAACATTTTTATATTATTTTTGAAAACAGATGAGAAAATTTTAGAAATATTTTTGAAAAGTTTTTTTTTTTGAAAATAAAATAAAAAGAAAATTACCTAATCTGAGCAACAAGATGAACCGTCAGTTGTCCAAACTCAAACAATCCCTGGCAACGACGCCAAAAACTTGGTGCACGAAATTGTGATGTCCAGGCGCAAACTATTCCTGGCACGTGAGCAACTTGGTACGCGTAATCGTGATTACACATTCATAATTCGTCACAACTTCGATACAACTAACCAGCAAGTGCACTGGGTCGTCCAAGTAATACCTTACGTGAGTAAGGATCGAATCCCACGGAGATTGTTGGTATGAAGCAAGCTATGGTCACCTTGTAAATCTCAGTCAGGCAGATATAAAGTGATAATGGTGTTTT
>NC_029788.2:60762812-60766857 GCF_000816755.2 Arachis ipaensis
AATCTAAGAGATATTTATTCTAGCTTATTTCATGTAGAACGGAAGTGTTTGACAGGCATGCGTTCATAAGGGAGAAGGATGATGAGCGTCACACATAATCATCACCTTCATCACGTTCTTGGGTGCGAATGGATATCTTAGAAGAGAAATAAGAAGAATTGAATAGAGAACAGTAGTACTTGCATTAATCTTTGAGGAACAGCAGAGCTCCACACCTTAATCTATGGAGTGTAGAAACTCTACCGTTGAAAATACATAAGTGAAGGTCCAGGCATGGCCGAGATGGCCAGCCCCCAAAACGTGATCAAAGGATCATAAGGTAATCCAAAGATTCCAAATACAATAGTAAAAGGTCCTATTTATAATAAACTAGCTACTAGGGTTTACATGAGTAAGTAATTGATGCATAAATCCACTTCTGGGGCCCACTTGGTGTGTGTTTGGGCTGAGCCTGAGTGTTGCACGTGCAGAGGCCATTTGTGAAGTTGAACACCAGTATTTGTGCCACTTTGGGCGTTCAACTCTGGTTTTGGATCCTTTTCTGGCGCTGGACGCCAGATTTGGGTAGAAGGCTGGCGTTGAACGCCAGTTTACGTCATCTATTCTTGGCCAAAGTATGGACTATTATATATTGCTGGAAAGCCCTGGATGTCTACTTTCCAACGCAATTGGAAGCGCGCCATTTCGAGTTCTGTAGCTCCAGAAAATCCACATTGAGTGCAGGGAGGTCAGAATCCAACAGCATCAGCAGTCCTTCTTCAACCTCTGAATCTGATTTTTGCTCAAGTCCCTCAATTTCTGCCAGAAAATACCTGAAATCACAGAAAAACACACAAACTCATAGTAAAGTCCAGAAATGTGAATTTAACATAAAAACTAATGAAAACATCCCTAAAAGTTACTAGATTCTACTAAAAGCATACTAAAAACAATGCAAAAAAGCGTATAAATTATCCGCTCATCAAAAGGATAATGAAAGGTAAGGCCATATAGGTATGTAAGCTCAGTGAAACAAAGGCCTCAATCATATAAGTGCATGTATACATCAAACAATGGAAATATAGAATTAAGCAAGACAGAGATCACAATTTTAGAGAGAAAAATACACACTAAAACAGAATTTTGGTTGATAAAATGTAACCAATTCAAATAGGCTCAAAAATCTCACAGGTTTTGTGTGTTCGAGTTCTAAACCATGTTCCAGTATAACATCTCTTCAAACAAGTGTGACATTAAATTTTATTCAAATTAGTAAAATTCTCTAAAAGTTTTCTTGAAAAAGAAAATATTACTTCAACCAAGTGGTAAAATATGCAAAAAAAAATTAAACAAATATGCAATCAAACATGCAAATGCAACAATGAATAAGGAAAATAAATCATTGGTGTTGAGATAGAGGAGTAACTAACCCATGGAGATCGGTATCGACCTCCCCACACTTAAAGATTGCACCATCCTCGGTGCATGCTGAGATGTGCAGGTGGACGGGTCTTCTCCAACTGATGCTTTTCTCCAAGGATTTTGTTGATGGACTTGTTTGTCTCCCCATGTAAACGTCTTCCGGTTCCCTTCCGGGTGGCCATCCTGAAAGAAAAAGGGAAGAAAAGTAACCTAGAAATAAAGATAGGAAAATAAATAAAACATGGGTTGGTTGATGCCAAATAATGAGGGTCTCAATTACATGGTAGCTACAACATGCAAGTGAGAAAACAATAGAAGTACATGGCATACCAGTGGTGCGAAAATTTGCAACAATGGAGAAATGGGGAAGGAGAGATAATATAAATTCATGTCAATGCAAGAGTAATATAGATATAAAAGATTAGCATTGATTTAAATAATATTACTCAATAAGAATGAAATAAGTCACTAAGCACCAAGAAAATACCAGAAAAGATGTAACAGTTGAATAAGAACATTTGAACACCAATAATAATTTTAGAAAAATAAAAATATGCAATGAATGAAAGTATGTAAATAAATTAAATAAAATATAATGAAAGTGAGAGAAAATAAGAAAGGAAGAAGAAAGAAATAAGAAAAGATAAGAAGAATAAGGATTTAGAGAAGAAAAGATAAGAAAATTGGCACTAATTTGGATAGGTTGTGCGACGCTGGTGACGCGGTCGCGTGGGTGACGCGATCGCGTGGTGTGCGATAAGGTTGGGTGACACGGACGCGTTGGGCACGCGATCGCGTGACTCGATTTGTGCTAGTGGCGCGAGTGCAACCTCGCGATCGCGCAACTCTCTATTCGAAACTCTTTTGCCAAAAATCTGGGTGACGCGATCGCGTAAGTGGCCTTTCTTTTAAAAATGACATGGACGCGTGGGGCACGCATTCGCTTGGTAGGGCTTGGGCTTCCAGCACGAGTCCAGCCCAACTCCAGCTCAACTTTCTGCCATACACCCTTTTTACGCCGATTCAGGTCACGTGGCCGCGTGGATGACGCGGTTGCGTGGGAGGCTATTTTTCCAAATGACGCGGACGTGTCATCGACGCGGTCGTGTGAAGTCAATTTGTGCTAATAGTGCGCCTCCAGCGCTGCTCCTGCATAACTCTCTGTTCAATTCTTTTCTCTCCAACGCACTAGTGACGTGGACGCGTTAGCGACGCTGCCGCGTCGCGTGCGTGTCTTTTTTTTTTTTGTATAATCTAAAAAGATGCAGAATGCAGTGTTAATATGAATGTGATGCAAAACTCCAGGTTCAATATAATAAAATAAAATAAAATTTCAAAAACAAACAAAACTAAATAAAATTAAAATTGAGAAAGGAATGATTATAGCATGGTGGGTTGTCTCCCACCTAGCACTTTTAGTTAAAGTCCTTAAGTTAGACATTTGGTGAGCTCCCTGTTATGGTGGCTTGTGCTTGAACTCATCCAGGAATCTCCACTAATGTTTGTATCTCCAGTCACCTCCAGGGTCCCAAACTAGGCATGTAAAGCCCTTAAGAAGCTTCAGACAGATTCTTAGGCTCCCGGGGTGACAAATGTCAGAGTAGATTCCAGGATCCCAAATCTTGCTTTTACACCCATCTTTATTGGGATCTGTATTTTTCCAATTGGGTGATAAGTAATTTGAATTCTCACTGCAGCTACCAAACAGCTTCCTAGACCCATTCAGTTGAGCTTTACACCAACCTTTGCATTTAAACTTTGAGTATGCAACCATGTTGAACCTTATTGGACAACTCCAACCACTAACCATCTTCCTCTTACCCTCTATGCCACAAAGAGCTCTAAGTAGACCATCCGTCTCCAGTAGCCCATATTCAAGTGGAATTAGAAAGCTAAGAGATATGAATTTTACCCACTTGAATGTTGTGAAGGATGATGGTAACTTAGGGGGAGGTATTTCTAATGAAATTGCAAGCTCCACTCCCTTGTGCTCTTCTCTGACAACTTCCACCTCCTTGTAAGCTTCTTCAATTTCAACCTCTTCCAAGTCATCAACCAGGGTATGCCTTGGAGGTTGTACACCCTCCTCAACATCAAATGCAACCGTCTTGGAAGGAAGTTTTATGTCTTGACTTTCCCATGGAGGTTCAGCATCTCGCAAGTCTTCAACCAATTTTTCCTCTTTAATAATTACTGCTTTGTCCAGTAGTTTTAATATAAAATCGTACTCATCCTTAATGATTTGCTTTCCATGACAACTCCTTTCAATTGTTCTTTCATCTTCAAGGGTATTTACTACCTTCACCTTTAGGGCCTCCTCTAGCTCCTTATGAAGTATGGATTCGCGAAGATGATCCCTTCTCTCTTGTTCCATGTCAATAGCATCATTGGGATCATGTTGCTCTTGGATTGATGGATGTGGGTGCTCTTCCATGGATGGTGGTGATGGGATGGAGAGATCATTCTATGGTTGACAAGGAAGTGCACTAGAGCTTGAGGGTTGATTGTTGAAGGTATTTGGTGGTCTGATTTGGGCGACGAGAGCTTGTATAGTAGAGTTTAGATTGGCAAGTGCTTTCTCCATGGAGGTTTGGGGTGGATCTATGTATGGTTCATTTGGTTCATAAGGTGGTTGGTATGGTGG
>NC_029788.2:60767493-60779990 GCF_000816755.2 Arachis ipaensis
TTTGAAATTTTGAAATTTGAATTTTGAAATTTGAATTTTAAATTTTTGAAATTTGAAATTTGAAATTTGAAATTTGAAATTTGATTTTTGAAATAAGATAAGATAAGATAGAAATTTTAAAAATAAAAATCTGAAAATTTTTTTTTTCGAAAAAAAATTAATTAAAAATATTTTTGAATTTAATGAGGAAAGAGAAAAACAATAAAATGACACCAAATTTCAAATTTTTAGATCAAAACGAAGAAAACAACTAAGAACAACTTGAAGATCAAGATGAACATTAAGAATAAATTTTTGAAAAAAAATTTTTTTATAACTAAATAAAAACCAATAACCTCTTAATTTATGAAAAAACAAAAATAAAACAAATAAACAAACAAAAAGCAAAAAATATTTACAATAACCAATAATAAGGCACACGTTTGCAATTCCCCGGCAACGGCGCCATTTTGATGAGAGAACTTTTGCGTGGTCTAGAAAATTTGCGGATAAATCCTCGTTACAAGTATAGTTTCTAAACCTTCAAAAGTTCCTTCATACAAACGTTTTGGTTGTCACAAGTAACAAACCCCTTTAAAATTGATAACCGAGTATTTAAACCTTGCGTCGTCTTCTCAAGGAATTGCAGGGAAGTATGTTCTTATTATTGGTTATGCAAAGGTATGTTTTGGGGTTTTTGGATCAAGGTAAAAAGTTAGAAAAGCAGTGGCAGAGGGAATAAAATAATAACAATAAACATAAACTCTTGGCAAGGTATTAGAAATTGGAAGTCCAGACCAAGTTATCCTTATCAATGATAATGAAAATTGAATCTTAATTCCACTTAGTCAACCTTTACTAAAGTAAAGGAAAGTCAAGGGATTAATTAGTTTGATCTTCGAATCCTATTTATTTCCTAAGAAAAGATTGGGATTATTGAAGTTCAATTCAATTGGCAAGATAACAATTAACAATTATGTTGTTGAATTGGATAACTCCTGAGTTACTGATTTCTTAACCAAAACCAAAAGGAAAAGAGTAAATTTACTGGAATAAAAATGTCTTCAGATGGGAAGCAGTAATTATGTAAATAAAAGAAAGCAATCATGAATTGAAATACCTCAAATAACATTAATTAAGAAAATTATATGTAACATGGAAGAGTTCATAAATTAAATAAAAATAAAGAACCTGGGATTGAGAGTCACTCCTAAAACTAAGAGAAGTCCTAAATCCTAAGAGAGAGAGGAGAGAACTTCTCTCAAAACTAATCTAAATCATGAGAAGTGAATTATATGAGCCTCCCTATGAATGAGTGCATTCCCCCACTATATAGCCTCTAATCTGTGTTTTCTGGGCCGCAAACTGGGTCAGAAACAGCCCAGAATTCACTGGTCCTGAATTCAACCACGCTGGATTTCCGTCACTGCGACGCGGCTGCATGGATCACGCGGTCGCGTCACCTAACGTCAGGAAAACTATAGCATATTATATATCAAATTGAAGCCCCGGACGTTAGCTTTCCAACGCAACTGGAACCGTGTTGTTTGGACCTCTGTAGCTAAAGTTATAGCCGTTTGAGTGCAAAGAGGTCAGGCTGGACAACTTAGCAATTTCTCCAACTTCTTGTATTCCTTCCACTTTTGCATGCTTCCTTTCCATCCTCCAAGCCATTCCTGCCCTGTAATCTCTGAAATCACTTAACACACATATCAAGGCATCTAATGGTAATAAGAGAGGATTAATATTAGCAATTATAAGTCCAAAGAAGCATGTTTTCAATCAAAGCACATAATTAGGAAGGTAAATGTAAAACCATGCAAATAGTATGAATAAGTGGGTAAAGAGTAGATAAAAACCACTCAATTGAGCACAAGATAAACCATGAAATAGTGGTTTATCAGTCCCCAACAAATTCGTGGATTAGTCGTCTGAGAGACGTATATTCAAGCTGGTGGTTCATCACTATTCGATGAAAGACACACTCTGAACCCATGTAGACGCAGGTGTTTGTCTGGCATGTTCGTCTTAATGTGATGAACAGAGCTGATTGTCACAAATCATCCTATTCACCATGTTGAAGTATGAATATACATCTTAGAATTAATGAAACACATATCAAAGAAGAAACAATAATACTTTTATTAATTCATAGGACTCAGCAGGGCTCCTCCCGTCAACCTAGGAGGTTTAGAAACTCATACTGAAAATAAAATACAATGATAGAAAAATGTGAATAATGTGTGTCCTGCTTGATCTCTCCTAATGATTATGTAAAATACACTTTAAATAGTAAACAGATGACTATTAAGGGTAAAACAATCTATTTAGTGCTAAAATCTACTTCTGGGGCCCACTTGGTGAGTGTTTGGGCTAGGCTTTGATGAGATCCACGTGCTATGAGGCTTCTTGGGTGTTAAACGCTGGCTAGGGGGTCCTCATTGGGCATTTGGACGCTGGTCTCTGCTTTTGGGCGCTGGACGCTTGGAACGGGGCAGGAAGCTGGCGTTGAAAGCCAGTTTTGGGCCTTCTAATCCGAATCAAAGTATGAACTATTATACATTGATGGAAAGCTCTGGAAGTCAACTTTCCATAGCCGTTAAGAACGCTTGATTTTGACTTCTGTAGCTCAAGAAAATCTCTTCCGAGGGCAGATAGGTCAGATCCGGACAGCATCTGAAGTGCTTTCTCTGTCTCTAAATCAAACTTTTGCTCCAATTCCTCAATTTCAGCCAGAAAATACATAAAATTGTACAAAAACACATAAACTCATAGTAGAATCCAAAAATGTGAATTTAACTCTAAAAGCTATAAAAATATAATAAAAACTAAATAAAACATGCTAAAAACTATATGAAAATGATATCAAAAAGCGTATAAAATATCCGCTCATCAGCAGCCAATCCCAAAGACAGAGGAGATGCAAGGAAGTTCCTAGGTGACTTTACTGCACCCACTTCTGACTTCAATGGACCGAGCATCTCTATACCTGCCATCGGTACAAATAACTTTGAGTTGAAGCCTCAACTGGTCACTCTAGTTCAACAGAACTGACAGTTTCATGGACTTCCACAGGAAGATCCCAACAGATTCATCTCTGATTTCTTGCAGATCTGTGATACTGTTGATGAGCAGATATTTTATATGCTTTTTGGCATCATTTTCATATAGTTTCTATTATGTTATGTTTAAGTTTTATTATGTTTTCATAAGTTTTAGTGCAAAATTCACATTTTTGGATTCTACTTTGGGTTTTTGTGTTTTATGGTGATTTCAGGTATTTTCTGGCTACAACTGAAGAGCTTGAGCAAAAGTCTGATTCAGAGACAGAGAAAGGGCTGTAGATGCTGTCAAGATCTGACCTCCGTGCACTCGAAGGAGTTTTTATGGAGCTACAGAAGTCAAAATGGTGCGCTCTCAAATGGCTATGGAAAGGTAACATCTAGGGCTTTCCAGAAATATATAATAGTCTATACTTTGCTCTGTAAATAATGGTCCAAAACTGGCGTTCATTAATCCATACTCTTCTTGGTGTTAGATGCCTAAAAGGGAGCAGCTGGCATCCAACGCCCAAATAGGAGCCCAAGGCTGGTGTTCAACACCCAAGAAGGGTCCTAGGACATGGAGACACCCTTACCTCAACCCAAACACTCACAAAGTGGGTCCAGAAAGTGGATTTTCGCACTACATGACTAGTTTATCTTATTTCTGTAATTCTTAGTTATTATATTAGTATATATAGGAGAATATTACCCATTTTTCAGGATCTTCTACCTCATCTTGCCCACTCTACACATTTTTCATTGTTTCCTTTGTACAGTATGAGTCACTAACCTCCTAAGGTTAAGGTTAGGAGTTCTACTAATTTTTATGAATTAATAATATCACTATTCTACTTCAATCTACGCTTGATTCTATTCTAAGATATATCTTTGATCTTCAAACTTATGAATCAGATGACCCGTGACAATCATCCTCATTCTACATGGGTTCTTGCGAGTCCTTGATGGGATAGTACTAAACCATAAGCTTGATTATACATCTCTTAGACGGCTAATCCACAGCTTCGTTGGGGACTTCTCGACACAATAGTTCAGCCGAGGTGCGGGGCGATTAGGGCATTTGTGGTATAGGATAGAACGAAAGAAGCAGCACTCTCTGATCCGGAAGATCTCACCTTTTCTGTGGCGTTTTGAGTAGGATCACCAAGGGAATGGACTCCTAGAGCTTCACCCTCGTTCAAATTGGATGACCACTGACCCAGCATTTGATCTGAAGCAAAGGAGATTAATGACCATTGACCCAATGTTAATCATTTACAGCCTGCCATGGAATGAATCAATCAGAAGTTGGAGTAGATGGTGAGAAAAGTTGATCCAGAAGGAATAAGCATCTTCGAAGCCTCAACCGTTCTCATACCATTAATTTCACACCTATCCAGTAACATTTTATTTATTTATCTGTTTTATGCATTTTCTCGTGACAACTATATTTTCTATCCGCCTGACTAAGATCTGGAAGGTAACCACTGCTTGCTCAAACCAACAATCCTCGTGGGATCGACCCTCACTCACCTGAGGTATTACTTGGACGACCCGGTATACTTGTCGGTCTCTTTGTGCAAAATGTGTGTAAGGTTCTTGGTGACTTCACCATGCCTACCTCTGACTTTTATGGCAGAAGTATCTCTGTACTTGCCATTGGACCTAACAACTTTGAGCTTAAGCTTCAGTTAATCTTTCTTTTGCAACAGAATCGCAAGTTCCATGGACTTCCACTGGAAGATCTACATCAGTTCTTAGCTGAATTCTTGCAAACCTCTGATACTGTTAAGACCAATGAAGTGAATCCTGAGGTCTACAAACTTATGCTCTTTTCCTTTGCTATAAGAGACAGAGCTAAGATATGGTTGGATTCTCAACCTAAAGAGAGCCTAGACTCTTGGGAAAAGCTGGTTAATACTTTCCTGGCTAAATTCTTTCCCCTCAAAGGATGAGCAAAATCAGAGTGGAAGTTTAAGCTTTCAGATGAAGGGAAGGTGAATCCCTCTATGAAGAATGGGAAAGATACAAGCAACTGATCAAGAGGTGTCCTCCTGACATGCTCTCAGAGTGGTCTATCCTAGGAATTTTCTATGATGGTCTGTCTGGGATGTCTAAAATATCATTGGACAGCTTTGCAGGTAAATAACTTCACTTGAAGAAAACACTTGCGAAAGTAAGAAAACTCATTGAGATGGTTGCAAACAACTAATTCATGTACACCTATGAGAGGAATCCTATGAATAATGGGATCCCTCAGAAGAAAGGAGTTCTTAAAGTTGACACTCTGAATGCCATATTGGCTCAGAACAAGATCTTGACCCAACAAGTCAATATGATCTCTCAGCATTTGACTGGAATGCAAGCCGCAACTGGCAGTACTCAGGAAGCTTCTTCTGAAGTAGAAGCTTATGATCCTGACCAGCCCACCATGGATGAGGTGAATTACATGGGAGAACCCTATGGAATCACTTATAACCCTTCATGTAGGAATCATCCTAACCTTTCATGGAAGGATCAAAAGATGCCTCAACAAGGCTTCAATAATAATCAAGGTGGAAGGAACCAGAATAGGTTCAATAATAGGCCACCATTCCCATCTTCTCAAGGGAATATGGAGACACCTAAGCAGAGCCTTTCTAATTTAGCCATTCTAGTCTCTAGCCTCTCTTAGAGCACTCAAATCTTTATAACTGAAACAAGGTCTTCCATCAGAAATTTGGAGGTACAGGTTGGTCAACTGAGCAAGAGGATCCCTAAGACTTCTCCTGACACTCTTCCTAGTAACACTGAAGTAAACCCAAGTAAAGAGTGCAAGGCCATCACCACTAAGGCAGATGCCGAATCTAGAGAGACTGGGAAAGCATTAAATCCCAGTGAGGAAGATCTCACTGGGCGTTCAATGCCCAAAATGGCTGAGAGTCTGGCGCTGAACGCCAGTGAGGAAGCCTTCATTTGCGTTCAACGCCCAAACAGACAGCAAGCCTGGCACTGAACGCCAGTGAGGAACCCCTCACTGGGCGTCCAACGCCCCCAACAGATAGGGAAGCTGGCATTGAACACCAACTAGGACATCTCTGCTGGGAGTTCAACACCCAAAATGTTAAGGGAACTGTCGTTTAATGCCAGTAAGAGTAGACAGCATGGGCGTTCAATGCCCAAAGAGCCATCAGAGCTGGCGTTGAATGCCAACAAAGGAACACCCTCTGAGTGCTCAATACCTACTCAAGAAATCCCTATCCAAGAACTAAAGGATACCGAAGCTGATATAGAGACCATAGAGGTTCCTTTGCATGCACTTCTGCATGCCTGAGTTTTGATGAATACTCATCCTCTGATGAGGATGAAGACACTAGGGAAGAGTAAGTTGCTCGGTACCTAGGAGCTCTGTTGAAGCTGAATGCCAAGCTATTTGGTACAAAGCCTTTGAAGGAAGAACCTCCAGTTCTTTCCAAAGAACTTAATACTTTGGTGCAGCAGAAGCTACCTCAAAAGCTTTCAGATCCTGGACACTTCCTGATTCCTTGCACCATAGGCACCATGACCTTTGAGAAGGCTCTGTGTGACCTAGGATCAAGTATAAACCTCATGCCACTCTCTGTAATGGAGAAACTAGGAATCTTTGAGGTACAAGCTGCAAACATCTCACTAGAGATGGCAGACAAGTCAATGAAGAAGCCATATGGCTTAGCAGAGGATGTCTTGGTAAAGGTTGAAGGCCACTACATCCCTGCAAACTTCATATTTTTGGATATTGGAGAGGATGAAGATAAATCTATCATTCAGGAAAGACCTTTCCTAGCCACTGCAAAAGCCATGATTAATGTGGCAAAGGGAGAAATGGTTTTCCAACTAGAAGAGGACTACATCTTGTTCAAGATGTCCAATCCCAATTCTCCCTCTAATAAGAAAGAGACAGTGGTGTAACACCTAGTGTTCCAACCCTCTCTTTCAGTGCAGAGCTTTACAGAGCCCCCAAACATCAATTCTAAGTTTGGTGTTGGGCAGCCATCAACAAGCTCTAAGAACAAAGGTACTAGGAAGAAAGTACCTAAAGGCTGGAGGGACAAGAAAGTCCCAACTGAAGGCCACTCACCTGGCATGAGAGTTGTCTTCACAAAGAAGCCAGTCATACCACATATAATGAATCATGTCTTGTCTCTAGAGCATGTGGAGCTCATTCATGAAAAGACAGGAAGAAAGTTCACTATAAGGGGCGAAACTCTGAGCCCATACTCACTTCCGTAAGGTGCTAACCGTCAAGCTAATGACGTTAAAGAAGCGCTTGTTGGGAGGCAACCCGACCTTAATTAATTATTTCAATTTTCTTTCATTTTGTTTATCTTTAATGTTATTTCTTTAGGTTCATGATCATGTGAAGCAATTAGAACAGAGACAGAATAGTTCAGTAGTAAAAACAGAACACTCTGGATGGAGTGTTGCTAGTGTTGAATGCCAGCCAGGGAGCAGACCCTGGGCATTCAAACGCTAGTGCAGAGGAAAGAGAATCTGAATTTCCTAACCTCTCAGGACCAGTGGGTCCCACAGAATCTTTACCTATGCCACTTCTACCTTCTTACTTTCACACTTTCCCATTCCCACTTCCTTATAAACCCTAGCCCAATCACATCCATATCACTTCCCCTAAACCATCATAAATCCTACCAACCCCCACCCACTTCAAAATCAAACTTCCTTCCCATTTACCCACCCATGGCAGAACCCAACCCTACCTGCCTCCTATAAATACCCCTCATTCTCACCCTTCATACACACCTCTTATACACTTATAAGCCCCTTTGGCTGAGCCCTCTCTCTCCCTCTATTTCCTTCTATTTTCTTCTTCTTCTTATTGTCAGGGCATCTTGGCTAGTTTTACAAGCCATTTTGAGTATGTTTTAGGATAGTTTCATGCATTTTCTTTGGCAATAAGCAAGTATTTGGTTGATTATGCATTCCTGTCTTGATTCAATCAAACATTGGGAATTTTAAACATTTTCATGAGAATAATGCAAGAATTGAATGATAAGAATGAATGATGCAGTATCTCATGATTAGAGCAAAACTTTGATGTAATTTGTTTGATTGATTTCAGGTGACAAGAAGCAGAGACCCACGTTAGTAGCCACGTTACGTGGGTACTAATGTGGAAGGAAGGAAAGCTTGGAAAATTAGTGGCAAAGTTAACACCACTAACTTCAGTGAAGGGCAAAGAGGCCCACGTTAGTGCCACTAACATGGGCACTAACGTGGAAGAAAGGGCAGCCTGGAAAGTTAGTGGCAGAGTTTCAGTATTTTTCTCCCTCCTAAAAGTCCCCCTCTAACTTGAACTCTACACTATTTATACACTTTCTTTCATTGATCTTCAATCTCTGAATTGGGCTTTTGGCCATGATTGAATTCGGTTGAAGTTGCTCCAATGGGTTTCCCTTGCTGTTGAGAAGATATCTACTTGAATTGCAATGTTTTCTGATGCTCACGTTGGAGTCCACGTGTGAGGGCCAACGTTGAATCAAACATCCTTTTGAAAATTCAGTTCTCCTTGCTGTCATTGGCGTTTGCCTCAACGTTGGAGTGCCAATGTTCTTCTACCCACGCGTACGCGTGCCTTGCGCATTTGCGCCCTTGGGGTAAGAATACGCATCCACACGTGCGCGTGGATGCAAAAATCCCAATTCCAGTTTTGAAAGCTTTTAGAAGAACGTTGGCCTCAGTGTTGGACTGGCAACGTTCCCTCCAACATTGGCTTATCCACGCGTACGCGTGATGTACGCGTGCGTGTAGATTCTCAAAATTTAGGCAAGCGCGTACGCGCTATAGACGTGTGCGCGTCGTTGTGCTTTTTCAAATCCAGGATTTTGAGATCAAGGTCACACATGTTGGCCACCAATGTTTGAGGCAGCGTTAGTGGTCTAAAGTTACCCATCCACGCATACGCGTCAGCTACGCATTCGCGTGGATTGTCAGAATATCCAATCCATGTGTGTGCATATAGCACGCGTACGCGTCGCTACAAATTTTCCAAATCTCCAGAAAGCACATTTTATCACAACGTTGGGGGTAACGTTGTCTTGCCAACGTTCCCTCCAACGTGGGCACCAGCAACTTATGCAGAAACTTGCTCTGCATCCTTCTAAACGTTTGAGGCAACGTTGGTGGTCCAACTTGGCCACCAACGTTGCTTCTCCTTCATCCTTTCGATGCTCATTCTTCAACTTCCTCCCATGCTTTCCTTCACTTGTCATCAAACAATACATGCATCAAAGCCTTGCTAAAGTCATAAGGATTCTCATTATTCTTAGCACACAAGTAATTATAGCATAATTCTCATGAAATTACATCAAATTAACCATGATTGAATGAATCTAGGCATACAAGAAATTCTAACCCAATTGCTTACTTATAGCTCAAGAAAGTGCATAAAACCTACTAAAAACAAATGAAAAGGCTAGTGAAACTAGCCTAAGATGCCTTGGCACACTACAACAAATTCAGGCTGAGACAACCCTTTAAAAATGTTGCCTATAATAAGGAAAAATGTTGCCTTTGATCAAAGGCAACACTTTCCGACAAAACGCAACGCTTTTTGGGGGGTTGGCTATACGGCCGTTACCTTTGGTCTAAGGCAACGCTTTTGTGTATCAAAGGGAACCCTTTTATGGCAACCTTCACAAAACGTTGCCTTTTCTACAAAAAAAGCAACTCTGCATAAGGGTTGCCTTAGAGGACCCAAAGACAACACTTTAAACAAAGACTTTATGGCAACCCCTTTTTACGAGTTGTATTTTCTAATACATAAAGCAACACTTGTCTATATTTTTTTAAGTTGCCTTTTTATAGACCTAAAGCAACACTTATTTAAGTTCATTTGCAGTTATCTTTTTTTAATACCTAAAGCAACACTTTATTGAATTTTTCTTAAGTTCTCTTTTTTATATCTAAAACAATATATTTTTTACCTTTGTTATATTTATAGGATATATAACATATACTAATGATGCCAAGGCATCTTAGGCTAGTTTCACTAGCATTTTTCTATTAGTTTTAGTTGTTTTATGCATTTTCTTGAGCTTAAAGTAACCAAGAATGGTTAAATGAATAACAAAGCAATGAACCATCCAAACAGTATGATTTTGATGCAAATTCCATGAGTTTTTAGTTATATTACTTGAATGCTATGAATGGAAGATTTCTCATGAAATTTTGCAAGACTTTGATGCAATTGTTTGGATGATTTCAGGGAAGAAGAGGCTAGGCAAGGAAGCAACAAAATCAATAAAGGACGTGGAGGAGAAGGACAAAGTTAAATATCACCTTAACTGAGGAAGCTGACCGTCAAGCTAATGACGTTAAAGAAGCGCTTGTTGGGAGGCAACCCAACCTGAGGTAATACTCCCTTGCTGTTTCTTTTATTTGTTTCAATAAAAAGGTGAAGTAGTTTCTGTGCATTGCAAAGAATTAAGTTTGGTGTTTCACACCAAACAATGAATTCGTGGATCAATAATTCAAAGGGGAATGTGTGACTCTAAGTTTGGTGTTCCACCACACAGATCAACTGAACACAACAACCTTTGAATTATATGAAAGGAACAACCATTCTAAGCAATCACAGGAATGCTTAAAATCCTTAGCAGCAACTTCATTCCAAGGAGAATTCAAGGACTCAAAGAGCAAAGGAGTAAGTAGGAGACTAAGTTTGGTGTTCACACACCAACTTAAGACTCAGACACTTGCCCATACATAGTTGAGCTAACCACTCAAGTGCTTGAGAAGCAAGCAACTTCATCACTCTTTGCAGGAAAGGAAACAAGGATCTGAGAAAGAACATGAAGCAACAATTAGGAGAAGAAGGAGAAATCAAATTGTTTCCTGGCAAAAAAAGAGAAAACAAGAAATTTCACAAGGTGGTGGTGTTCCTTGACCATTCTTTAAAAGGCAAACAAAAGCATGCTTTTTCTGGTTTAAACTGTAATTGTTGAATCTTTCTGGAATGTGAAGTTTTTAGTATGAGTGTCTGTTTACTGCTTTGAATAAAGTGAATGCCTAGATGTTTGGATATAACTTCACCTTCTTAAACAAATGCTTGCCATGCTTGTTCTGTTTCCAAAAATAAAAGAAAAGTTTGAACAAAAGTAACTTGGCTCAATTAGTGACAAATCAAGTAGAATTAAGTGGTGGTATGCATGCTTGATTGTTTAGTCAGATCACTGGAAATAGAGTGTAGAATTATCATTTTTTGTGTAGAAATTGAAAACTGTCTATGGATCTTAATGAATAAATGTCTTTGGCCATGAAAAAGAAAGAAAAAGAAGAAGAAAAAGCCACTGAAAAAGGGCAACTAAAAAGAAAAAAAAAAAAAATTGAGAAAATAAGCTAGGCACCAATGGTTTGAACTTCTGAGACAAATGCCTGTGGTGTTTATGTATTAAGGATATGCTTGGATGAATAGGTTCTGAGGAGTGTTTCAACACTTGGTAACTTGGGTTAACTAACCCGGGATTATCAACCAAAAGTCCATTATCAAGAGCAACCTAAATACAAAACATTTAGTCACACAAAAAGGTGCTGGGCACCAATGTCTCACGAAGAAATGTGAACTAAAATGCCTGGAGTGGATATGTGTAGTGCACTGATAAGAAAAAGAAAATGCCAAAGGCTTATGCAACACATGACACTAAGCAAACAAGGAGCAAAGGAGCTCTAAGAAAAAGAAAAGAAAAACAAAGAAGAGAAAAGTGCCAAGGACATAAGAATAACAAGAGGCCATAGCAGTGTTTGATGGATGCAATGAAAAAGTGATAATCTTACCTGATAAGAATGAAAAAGTGATACTACAACTTTCTGCATAAAACCCTTCTGATGAACTTCAAATGCTTGCTAATATAGCCAATATAATTGCTTTCTGTTTCAAACTTTCTTCTCAAATAACTCAGGACTTGCTTAGGGACAAGCAAGTATTAAGTTTGGTGTTGTGATGCCAAGGCATCTTAGGCTAGTTTCACTAGCATTTTTCTGTTAGTTTTAGTTGTTTTATGCATTTTCTTGAGCTTAAAGTAACCAAGAATGGTTAAATGAATAACAAAGCAATGAACCATCCAAACAGTATGATTTTGATGCAAATTCCATGAGTTTTTAGTTATATTACTTGAATGCTATGAATGGAAGATTTCTCATGAAATTTTGCAAGACTTTGATGCAATTGTTTGGATGATTTCAGGGAAGAAGAGGCTAGGCAAGAAAGCAACAAAATCAATAAAGGAAGCTTGAATATCACATGTGGAGTTTAAGTTCCAGTTTAAGCTTAAACTGGAGCTTAAACGCCAGAATCATGAAGGCTAAGAAATGCTGGAACTGGCGTTTAACCTCCAGTTTAACCTTAAACTGGAAGTTAAACACCAGAATGAGAATTTCACCAAGGGAGCATTTCCACGTTTAAGCTCCAGTTTAAGGTTAAACTGGAGCTTAAACGTGTTCGAC
>NC_029788.2:60779996-60797762 GCF_000816755.2 Arachis ipaensis
TTTCTGGGCCAAATATATTGAAGTTTAAGTTAGCATTTGAGCACAAACACTAACTTAAACGTATTATGGTATGAAACCCAATTGAATATCATGGTTTATGGGATTGGGCCTGAAGAATTGATGAGTCTGGAACTTCAATTTGTTGATTCTTGTGTCATTACTTGTTTATCACTAAGTTTGCTCAATGAATGTTACAGAATTGGATCACAGCCTAATCAGGATTATGGACCATAAACCCAAAGCAAAAGGAAATCAGGGAAAGGCCTCAAAGCCCAAGAAACACAACAGAAGCTCAATTTAGAAAGTGTATAAATAGGATAGAATTTAAGTTAGAGAGGACTTTTTTGGGGGAGACGGAGAACTTTGGATCATTTTCTTTTAGTTTTGTAATTGAATTCAGAGCTATGACTCACTAAACCCCTTTCATTGGGTTAGGGAGCTCTATTGTAATTCAATGAATCAATAATAGTTCAATGTTTAAATTCAATTTAATCAATGCAGGAAGAATAAGCTAATAATATATATATATATTGCATGTATGTAGAAAGGTATTCCAAGTGTCAATTAACATACTTGCTAAGTTACCAAGTCAAATAAATAATACACATAAGTAAATAAAATACATATTTTTCCCAATATGAACAAAATTTCTTTAACATTTATCATGAGGCAGCAACTTGCTCTCCAAGTCCTCCTCGCGTGTTCAATAACTCCTTTGGAGATCTCTCCTCGATTACGATTTCTTCTCCGGAAGAAAGTGACAAATTAATTGAAGTCAGCGGTGCAGCCACATAAAAAGGTATGTTGTGAAACTTGGAACACAAGGCAACGTTATAGGTCCCAATTTTGTTGGTTGTATCACCTGCAATTATTACCAACTTTTAGTTAAAATTTTGATTATATATGTTTTTGATTATGTAATACTTTTACAAATAAGCTTAAACTTAAATTAAAGCCAGACAAGACACATAGTTTCATGTCTGAAAAGTTTAACATAGTTTCCTAAGCACTTGAAAACAGTTGCTACTAAAATATAACTAAGCATAGCAGAAAAAGCTCTTATTATGGATTCAAGAAAAATGGAACTGTAGTTAAGAGATTTAGAAGCATACAGAGGGTAAAGGACACCATGAAACGAAGGATCACACTTGTTGTTCTGTGGAATCCTTGGGCAAATTTGCTTCAAAAGAAATGATTCCCACATATTCACAAGCCTCCTTCTTATGCACATAAGTTGCAGAGTCTTTCCTATCTCCAACCCAGGAGTCACTCTGATAGAATCTTCATCTTATAGACTTATGCTGTTATCTCATATCTGATTTGCTTTGCCACTGACTTCCCATCAATCACCTTAGCAGAAGCTTCTGTAGTAATGGCAGCTGCACATAATAAGACACATCAACAGAAGTGAACCTTTCCTAGCAAAACAATATTCAGTCAAAATATTCGCCACTCAGGCAAGACGTATTAGCATAACTCAAGGAATAATCGTGTTATATTTGTAGACCATCCAGCACCTATTAACTCCGCAATCAAAATTCTAAGACTCATTTTGATTGTGGACAGCACATGGTTGACAACTAGTTAAAAACTTTTATTCATATGCACAAATACTAAGAGCATGTGTACAAGCATGAAGGAAAACTTTTTCAAAGAGGATACGAGGTTATTCAACTGAATAACCAAATTTGAAATACAGGCTATAGAATCATACCTCAATCAAACAATTGGAGTGTAGTCTTTGAGACTGACCAGTCTGCACTTCTTTGTTATTCACCAATATTGAAGTCTTGCTAAAGTTTTTAATGTAGAAAGATCCATCATTGTCCAGCTTTATAATTGTCTGAAAGTTAGCAAGGGAAGAAACATCATTTATATGTTGACAGGTCAACTTTTGTATGGCAGAGACTTCACATTGAAGCCAAAACTTTGGTGTTTTTTTTGGGGAGGGGGGAGGGGAGGCTATAATAGTGATTAATTGTTCAATGTATTTCATAAAGCATATTTACTTGATTAGTATATCATAACTAATTTGCTAATGCAAACACAGATAGTACGAATCTGAAATGAGGAGCAGACTATCTATGTCCTTAACAAAATATATGAATGCACCAAAATTGTTCTTGCATCGTGAACCAAGTCAAATTTGGTAATATGACTAACCTGGCATCGAGATATTTTATTTGCATAACTTCCTTTGCCCAAGTCAATATCTACTGGAACACCTTCTGTTGCTCATCCAAGTAAAACCTGCAGGAGAAATTGAGATATCACTAAAAGTGTTATCCAAGTCTTAAATTTAGTTTCCATCATCATTATGGTTTGATAGTAATTCACATGTCAAACTATATTGTCAATCAACTCCCAAAACTATATGAATGCAGAATGAAGAATACAGAACATATAATTAAGAGTGTATCCAATTAAGACAAGAGCATTAACTAGGTTCTGATTTTCTTTAAGTACTCTATTGCAGTAATAAATAATGGTAATAGAATAAGATTAGCACTTCTTTGTGTGTTGCCCCATACATCAAGATTGTTTACAATGTTTGCGCAGCCTTTTAGCCTCTCAGATCAATAATCTCTATATCACTCTATAAACTTATTTTTATTTGCTCTTATATATATAACAAACTTTTAGACACAACAATAATAATCTGTAGAACAACAAATCACAAAACAGCAAATCAGATGATAGCAAAGTAATTTACTAACTAAAAATTGAATTCTAACTAAACTGTCATGAATTAATCCAAAGAACATCAAAATTAGTTTTCTCAAATACTTGGAAACAGAGGAACAGAGGAAGAACGAGAAGGAGAAGAGAAGGAACAGGGGTTTCTTGCGATTGAGCACCGCGCTCGTCAAAGAGAGCACCGTGATTGAGCGCTGCTGTCATTGTTAGGAAGGGGGAAAAGGGTCTGTGCGTTGTTGCAGTGGCTATGTTAGGGCTTGTGGAGAGCACCCCGCCACCATCACCCGTCGAGGATAGCACCGCGCCGTCACCATATGTGGAGGAGTGCACCGCGATTGAACGCTACTGTCGCCGTTAGGAAGGGGAGAAAAGGTGCGTTGTTGCAGTGGCTATGTTAGGGATTATGGAGAGCACCGCGGCGTTGCTCGTCGAGGAGAGCACCGCGCCGTCGCCGTGCGTGGAGGAGTGCGCGCGATTGAACGCTGCTGACCTATTGTCGCCATTAGGAAGGGGAGAAAGGGTATGGTGTGTATGTTGTTGCAGGGGAGAAAGGTTAGGGCTTTTGATTATGTATGTGCGTGAAGTGGAACTACTGAAGCTCTTTTTCCCTTTTTGTGTTTAAGTTATTTTTTTATTGAAAAAAAAATTTGGGAATATGATTAAAAGTTTTTTTCTAAAATTTTTAAACATAAACAACTTTAGGCAACTTTTTATAAATGTTATTTGTTTAATTTTTTTGATAACCCTTATAAAATGTTGTATTTTTATTTAAAAATGCTGTCTTAAAGTTTTTATTTTGTAACATTTTATAAATGTTGCTTTAGATATCAAAGATAACTCTTTTTATGGGTGGCCAAAAATTTTGTTATCTTTGCCTTACTCAAAGGCAACTTGTCAGAAATGTTGTCTTTGTCTATCTAAGACAACTTTTGTTAAATATTGCTTCGAATAAGGGTTACCTTAGACCAAAAATATTGTAGTGGCATCACAACACCAAACTTAAATCTTGCTTGTACCTAAGCAAGCACTGAATTATTGAGAAGAATGAATGAAACAGAAAGTAATGTTCATATCAGCAAGTCATTATTATTAGTTCATGGGGTTTTATGCAGAGAATGTTGCAGCTCACTTTTTATTGATCCATAGGAATAAAATGTCTCCTTTAATTATCAACTAACATACTGCTGTGACCTCTTATTATCCACTCATCCTTGGTAATTGCTTTTCTTTATTTTCTTCTTCTGTGAACTTATTCTTCGATTCTAGCAGCTCAGTGTCATGTGTTGTAGTAGCTTCTTAGCTTATTTGCACTCAACACATATTCACCACAGACACTTGGCTCACAATTCTTCTTAAGAGATTGGTGCCCAGCACCTCTTTGGGTTACTAAATTTCTTGTAACTAGGTTGCTATTGATAATGGATTTTTGGTTGATAATCCCGGGTTAGTTAACTGAAGTTACCAAGTGTTAAAGCACTCCATAGAACCTAATCATCTAAGTTCCAAGCTATTGATGTCTAGCCTTATTCTTTGCTTTCTTCTATTTTTGGGTTGCCACTTTTCGCTTTTCTTTTTCTTTCTTTTTATTTTTTTTCTTTTATCCAAGGACTTTTATTTGCTAAGATTCATAGACAGCATCCTAGTTTACATTAAAGAGAGACACTCTACCTTTTATTCATTATTAGTGAGCTTCTACACAATCAGACATATATACCATCACTTACTGTTATTTCACTTCTTGCCAAAAGGAACCATTCCACTTTTGTTCAAACATTTCTTTTATTCAAATTGAAAACAACCAGGGAACAAAACAAGTATTTAAACAAGTGAAAGTGAAACACACACTCCTAGGCTAGCACATTTATGGCAAAAACTAAACACACAGAATGTAAGATGACTTAACCAAGAAGTTAACTATCAACTAAAATAGACATGTTCTTTCTTTATGGAATATGATTAACAAGGAGCAAGTCCACCTTTTATTCTTTATCCTGCTTGTCTTTCTTCTTCTTCTCTCCTGCTTGCTTACTAGTTTCTCCTTTGTCTTTTCCCTTTAACTTTGTCCAGAATCCAACTTTCTTCATTGTCCTTTCCATTTTGTCTTCATGGCGTATTGCTTTATTTATCTCCAACTCACTTCTTTCCTTAAAGTATTGATCATAATTTGGAAATGTTGGGTTTAGACCAGGTAGATGTTTTGCTATATAGTTGAGCTTGGTTTGAGCATTCATGTTATAATCATCTTGAGCTTCATATCTTGCATTTTGAAGAGTCGTGAATTCCTTGAAAGCTCTCATATGATCAACTTGATGTTGGGCCAGCTGGTTGAAAGATTCTTGAAATTGTGAAGATTGTTCTCTTTGCATAACTAGAAATCTTGACTCAAAATCTCTCTATTGGCTCAGAATTCTCAACTGAAGCTCCTCTTGTCTCTCTTGAGCTCTCATGTACTGTAAATTGAACTCTTCTTGTTTCTCTTGAGCCATCATGTATTGTTTGGATAGCCTTTCAATGGATTCTTGCATCTGGCTCATGTCCATGTTGGTTTGTGATTGGAATTGTTGCTCTTCTTCTTGTTCTCCTTCCTCTTGTGGTTCCTCTCTCCTTCGCTTCCTTTGTGATCTTTGACTTTGTTGGGCCACTGTGACATTCATCAACCTTTCGAGGGTTATAGGCATGCCTGGATTCAGCCATATTGGGTTTCTATCCTCCAGTGGTACTCTGGCCTTTATGCATAACCGCATGATGGTGCTTGGGTAATGTAGCCAGGCTTCAGCAGAATTTTTCTCTGAGATCCTTTGAATATCATTTGCAATGACCTTGTGAACCTTTATCTCTCCTCCCACCATTATACAGTGTAGCATGATAGCCCTTTTCTTGTTAACTTCTGAAGTATTTACTGTGCCCAGAATTGATCTCTTTATAAGCTCATACCACCCTTTTGCTTCAGGGATGAGATCTCCCCTTCTCAAGTACTTGTGCCTTCCATGATTGTCCCTTTCCCAGTCAGCATTAACCACATAGATATCACTAGAGATTTCATCATAATTCGGGTTCCCATTTACTCTTTCTTGGTACCCAGGCTCATCAAAATATGCTGGTCTCAATCCTAAGACCTTCATAATGGTCTTCAAACTAAAGTCTACTTCCACACCTCTTACATAACTCTTGTAAGTTGTGGCATTAGTTGTATCCAGCCTTGCAGTGTTAGAATAGAACTCCCTTATGATGTTTGCATTAATCCTGGTGATTGGTGAGGTAAGCTCTTCCCATTTCCTCTTTCTGATCTTGGCTCTTATTTCTGGGCATCCATCATCAGGTAGTTGGAAAGGGATCTCTGGATATATTCCTTTTTATGTCATCCACTCAAGTTGCATTTGGTGGAACCGTGATCTGAACTTCCATTGATCATAGTCGTTTTTACTCTCCTCGGTAATAGGTTCCTTTCCTCTCGTTCTTTTGAAACTTGAAGAAGATGCCATGCTTTCCTTGATGGTTACCCGAATAGAGATTGAAGGTTTATGAAGAGGGATGACTAGTGTAATACACTCTCGATGGAAAGGTGGTTTGAAGGCAAGGTCATGTTGTGAAAGCAAGTGAACAAGAATGATTTGTTGCACATAAACACGGTTGTTGGGTCATGGCTTTAGAGAACACATGAGCTAAATTTTGAGTACAAGAAGTGTGAAAACTTTGGTTTAGAGGCATGGTCCAAGTGAAGCCATTTATAGCAAACTTTAATGAAGAATGGATGGTTAGGATTCTTTGGGAAAGGTTATGAATAAAGGGTGTACATGCAAGGTTGAATGAAGACAAAAATTTCCTCTCCATTGGGCATGTCTTTTCGGTCTTCTAGACACCACCTCCCAAGGTGTGCAGATTTTTATTCCCAAGAAGTACCCTTCCAAGCCATGTGACCTCCTTTTTTCCTCATGCTATCTTTAGCATTCATTTCTTTGTCCCCTTCATTAGATTGTTCTTCTGCATACCTATCCATCATAATAAGGCAAAGGAAGTTAATCTAAGCAAGTGATGGCAAGCACATGACCATTAGTACTTAAAGCTAAAACCATTTGAGTAGCATTCCTTATGAGTGTTCAACCAACCGTAACTCCTTTTGTGCTCTTATATAGTCTTGGAGGATACCAAACTTAGTGTTTGGCTATATGGCTCAAAGAGTTACTTCCTCCAAGTAATGTCATTAAGATCTCGATGGGATTATTGTCATCATTGGTTGAACCTTCATGAGAAACATCTTATTCTTCTATCTTTATCATGAACTAAAAATTATAAACAGGGTTGCACTTTCATGAAATTCAAGACTCAAAAGAAATTTGACTCTCATGACTTGTCCTTACAATATGTAGAACACCAAACTTAATGTTTTGCTATATATTCCAAGAAAACACTTATGAATATGTCACAATGGCAATATGATCATCATTCTTGAAAAGCATCTTAGTGTGCCTTTACGCACACCAAACTTAGAATTGGATCATATGCTTCAGAATGTCATGGATAGTTGTCAAATTTGTGTATGAGAGATTGAATTTATGTTAGAGCAATAATTATTATTCACTCTGAAATATTAAAAGCAAGGAAACTAAATCATGGGCTGCCTCCCATGGAGCACTTCTTTAGCGTCATTAGCTTGATGGTTGGTTTGCTGTTACTGAGGGTTGTAATGCCTCAAATCCTCTCCCGTCATTGTGAATCTGTCACCATTTGATTCTTTAAGAATTTCTACATGTTCCAATGAGAGTATCTGGTTGATTGTATAGACTTGAGGCAGTTGAGATGGTATCACAGGAAGATGAGGGCGGGTATGAGTGAATGGTGGGCTGATATCCCCTTGTCACCTAGTGAGAAATCTTCAGTGCAAATTTTCTTATTCCTCCATCTCCTTGGTACTTTCTTTCCCACTTTCTTCTCTTCTTTAGGTAGTGCTTCAGAAATCCCTGTGTTAGAGTGATCTTTGTTGATTGATTCCCCTGGTTCCTGTTGTTTCAGCTCCTCCTCTAGTGTCCCTGATTGCTTCATCTCTTGAGCTTCTTGTCAATCCACCAAGGACCGCTCCAGAGGCTCTGCTGGTGGTTCATTGTTGTTCTCCTTCAAAGAGCTATCACTGTACTCTTCCTTTAATTCCTTCCTCTCTTGCTCAGACTCATATGTGGGCTTGAAGACATAGAAAGTGAGCTGCTCATCATGTATTCTCGGTATCAATTCTCCTTGTTCTACATTAATGAGTGCTCTACCAGTAGCCAAGAATGGTCTCCCTAAGATGATCGGTGAAGATGGCTCCTAGATCACAGAATCCTCTATCAATTATGGTGTCTCCTATAGCACAGGGGATGTGAAAGCTTCTCGAATCCCCTTTCTTTATGGGTAATGCCTTCTGAATGAGAGCACTGCATTCCGTGTTCATCACCACTATTTGGCCACCCTTCAGGTTGCTCTTCCTAGCTAGTAACTCCTTCATCCACTTAATACAAGTAGGCATCTGTTTGAGGGTTTCGAGGAAGGGAATGTTGACATGAAGAGTCTTAAATACATCCAAGAATCTGGTGTATGTTTTCCCTTTCTCACTGCCCCTGAGTCTCTGTGGGAATGGTGCTTGTAGCACATATGGTTGTAGGATTTTTTTCTCTTTTGATTCTCTCCCTTGGGCAGGATCAGTCCTTTGTTCAATCTCTTCTTTCTTCTCCTCTAAAACTCTTTGATTATGTTTTGTAAGATTGCTAATTTCTTCCTTCCAAACCTCCTCACTTGCGAGGTTTATTGCTTTACATTCTTCCCATCTCACATTTTGTGTTCCTCCTCTTGGATTCTTCTCAGTATCATTTGGGAAGCTATCAGTGGACTTTGAAATTTGTTGAGATAGGTATCCTACTTCGGACTCAAGCTTCTTAATAAGTTCTCCTCGATTTTTCATACTAGTCCTCACTTCCTCCTTGAATGTTTTGTTATCTTCAGACTCCCTACAAAGGTTTTTAAGCATATCTTCGATTTGGGAAAATCTGTCATTAGATGGTGGGTTGGAAGTGGGGTGTTGAGGTTGATTATTTTGATTTTGATATGGTGGTTGTGAATACATATTTTGTGTGGTTTGATATGGTCTTTGGTTGGGGTGTTGGTGAGTGGAGTTGTTATAATGGTTTGGATTGTGCGGTCTGTGATTTTGGTTTTGGTTTTGTTGCTTTTCCCATCCAAAGTTCGGGTGGTTCTTCCAACCAGGGTTGTAAGTCTTGGAGTAAGGGTCATGCTCTTGTCTTGCAGAATTTCCAATGTAGTTGACTTCTTCTTCCTCTGTGTTTGACCCCTCTCGTGCTAAAGGTTGGGTGTGGATTGCTGCTACTTGGCTTGCCTCCATCTTCTCTGTGAGTTCTGCCAATTGCTTGGTAATAATCTTCTTCTAAGCCAAAATTGTATCCATGTTGTTCAGCTCCATGACTCCTCTATTGTTGCTTCTTTCAGAGGCATAGAAGTACTCATTGTCAGCCACTGTTTCAATGACATCAATGGCTTCATCAATCGTCTTCTTCTTGTTGAGTGAGCCTCCAGATGAGTGGTCTACAGTCTTCTTTGATTCGTAGGAAAGCCCTTCATAAAAGATATGGAACTGTACCCATTCATTGAACATATCAGGAGGGCACTTCCTTGTCAAATCTTTGAATCTCTCCTAGGACTCATAAAGTGTTCCACTGTCCTGCTGTCTGAATGTTTGAACCTCTGCTCTCAGCCTGTTGACTCTTTGTGGAGGATAGAACCTTGCCAAGAATTTGTTGACTACATCCTCCCAAGTTTTAAGGCTCTCCTTTAGAAATGATTCTAGCCACTTGGATGCTTTATCCCTTAGAGAGAAGGGAAATAAAAGCAGCCTGTAGGCATCAGGATGAACTCCATTTGATTTTACCGTGTCATATATCCTTAGGAATGTAGTAAGATGCTGATTAGGGTCTTCTTGGGCACTTCCTCTGAAAGAACAATTATTTTGGACCAGTGTGATAGTTGACAATTCTTTGGCATGGATAGTTGGCTTTTGAATGCTGCTATCACAGTTTCCTAGGTTTGGATTGATGTAGGACCCTAGAACTCTCCTCTCTTGTCTAGCAGGGTTGGCTGCACCTCCTCTGGCAAGATTGTTCACCTCTTCTTCCTGATGGTTTTCCATATCATCCTCCATGTTTGTATCCAAGTCTTCCTCCTCTTCCTCTGCACCAATAACCTTTTTTCCTCTTGCTTCCCTCCTTAATCTCAGAAAAGTTATTTTCGGTTCACTGTCAAAAGAGGTTGAGGTTTCTCTTATTCTACCTGTCATACAACGAACAGTACAAGAAGCAGCAAGTGCAGAGTCCACTAAAACAGAGTATTGTTAGCTTGGATAGAGCAATTTATCAAATGGTTAGTGGGTTAGTTTGCTGGAAAGTAAGGAAATAAAGAAAGAAAAAAATAAAGAGAAACAACTAAAATCGCAGAAAGCGAAAATGAACAGTTGAAATTAAAATTCGAAAGAAAAGAAAAATGCTCAATCTAGTTATCCTCCAATTTAGTAATTGTCAATACAAAACCAATCCCCGGCAATGGCACCATAAACTTGATTCACCCGAAAACTGTCTCTCAACAATTTCCTACCGGCAAGTGCACCGGATTGTCGTCAAGTAAAAACTCACTGTGTAGTGAGGTCGAATCCCACAGGGATTGGTTGGTTGATCAATTTTAATTGGAGAATTGTGCTAGTTGAGTGAAATCAAAATTTGGTTGAGATTGTAGAATGTAAATTTGGCGGGAAACTTAAATTGCAAGAAATCAAAGGACAAAAACTAAATTGCGAGAAATTAAATGGCAAAAACTTAAATTTCAAGAAATTAAATGACAGAAGCTTAAATTGCAAGAAAGTAAACGGGAATGGGGATTAAGCATGAGATAAAAGAGCAGAATGTAATGGGAATGGGTAAGATCAGAGTAGGGGATTCATTGGGTTTTAGGAGATATTGAATTCTCCGGATCAAAGCATTTTCATCTCTTCCTCAATCAATGCATTCATTGGCTTTTGCTTGGCAATCTTAGATGATTGGATCCCAATGTCTTGGCTCACCAATCTCTCTAAGCATGAACAATTGCCCAATGTATTGATTTAATTGCTCATGGGAAGAGATAAATTTCGGTCACTGATTATACCACACAAATTCATAGCTCAAAGTATTGGTAGGATTACATGTCACAATATCCATCCAACCCCCAATCTAATCTAATGTGAGAAAGCATTTCTAGCCTGAATTCCTCATACCTCTATAAAGGATCAGAAGAATTCCAATTATGAGTAGCTTCTCTGTCAAGACAACTACCCACTTGAATTAAGATCGAAAGCTTTCTAACAAAAATCAAGAGAAAAGAAAGAAGAAGAAGAAGGTGAAAACTCTTATTGATCCATTTAATTACAATAGAGCTCCCTAACCCAATGAAAGGGGTTTAGTTGTTCATAGCTTTCAGAATGGAAAATGGAATTGAAAGATACATTGTAGAATTGAAAGAATTGCAAAAATAAAGGAAAATTAGTAGAGTTTCATTATTTTTCTCCCTCCTAAAAGTCCCCCTCTAACTTGAAATCTACACTATTTATACACTTTCTTTCATTGATCTTCAATCTCTAAATTGGGCTTTTGGCCTTGATTGAATTGTGTTGAAGTTGCTCTAATGGGTTTTCCTTCCTGTTGAGAAGAGATCTACTTGAATTGCAATATTTCTGATGCTTACGTTGGAGTCCACGTTTGAGGGCCAACGTTGAATCAAACATCCTTTTGAAAATTCAACTCTGCTTCCTGTCATTGGCGTTTGAGTCAACGTTGGAGTGCCAACATTCTTCTACCCACGAGTACGCGTGCCTTGTGCGTTTGCGCCCTTTGGGTCAGAATACACATCCACGCGTGCCCGTACGCTACGCGTGGGCGTGGATGCAAAAATCCCAATTCCAGTTTTGAAAGCTTTTAGAAGAACGTTGGCCTCAGTGTTGGACTGGCAATGTTCCCTCCAATATTGGCCTATCCATGCATACGCATGATGTACGCGTGCGCGTAGATTCTCAAAATTTAAGCCCGTGCGTACGTGCTTGATGAGCGGATAATTTATACGCTTTTTGGCATTGTTTTTACATAGTTTTTAGTATGATTTAGTTAGTTTTTAGTATATTTTTATTAGTTTTTAAATAAAAATCACATTTTTGGACTTTACTCTGAGTTTGTGTATTTTTCTTTGATTTCAGGTATTTTCTGGCTGAAATTGAGGGACTTGAGCAAAAATCAGATTCAGAGGTTGAAGAAGGACTACAGATGCTGTTGGATTCTGACCTCCCTGCATTCAAAGTGGAGTTTCTGGAGATACAGGAGTCCAAATGGCACGCTCTCAATTGTGTTGAAAAGTAGACATCCAGGGCTTTCCAGAAATATATAATAGTTCATACTTTGCCAGATTTTAGATGACGCAAACTGGTGTTCAACGCTAGCTCTCTGCCTTATTCTGGAGCTAAACGCCAGAAACAGGTTGCAAAGCAGAGTTAAATGCCAGAAATAGCTTACAAACTGGCGTTTAACTCCAAGGAAGACCTCTACACGTGAAAGCTTCAATGCTCAGCCCAAGCACACACCAAGTGGGCCCAGAAGTGGATTTCTGCATCATTTACTTATTTCTGTAACCCTAGTAACTAGTTTAGTATAAATAGAACTTTTTACTATCGGATATTTTATCTTTGGATCATTTTGAGATCTCTAGACCTCCATGGAGGCTGGCCACTCGGCCATGTCTACCCTATTTTCACTTATGTATTTTCAACGGTAGAGTTTCTACACACCATAGATTAAGGTGTGGAGCTCTGCTGTTCCTCATGAATTAATGCAAAGTACTATTGTTTTTCTATTCAATTCAAGCCTATTTCTTCTCTAAGATATTCATTCACACACAAGAACATGATGAATGTGATGATTATGTGATGCTCATCATCATTCTCACTTATGAGCGCGTACCTGACAAACACTTCCGTTCTACATGCAAACAAGATTGAATGCATATCTCTTAGCCTCCTGATTCACGATCAGAGTCTTCGTGGTTTAGGCTAGAACTATTAACGGCCATTCTTGAGATCCAGAAAGTCTAAACCTTTTCTGTGGTATTGATGAGCGGATAATTTATACGCTTTTTGGCATTGTTTCTAAGTAGTTTTTAATATGTTTTAGTCACTTTTTATTATATTTTTATTAGTTTTTAAATAAAAATCACATTTCTGGACTTTACTATGAGTTTGTGTGTTTTTCTATGATTTCAGGTAATTTCTGGCTGAAATTGAGGGAGCTCAGCAAAAATCTGATTCAGGCTGAAAAAGGACTGCTGATGCTGTTGGATTCTGACCTCCCTGCACTCGGAATGGATTTTTTGGAGTTACAGGATTCCAATTGGCACGCTCTCAATTGAGTTGGAATGTAGACATCCAGGGCTTTCCAGCAATATATAATAGTCCATACTTTGCTCAAGGATAGACGACGTAAACTGGCAATCAACACCAGTTCCATGTTGCATTCTGGTGTTAAACGCTAGAAACAGGTTACAAGTTGGAGTTAAACGCCAAAAACAGGTTACAACCTGGCGTTTAACTCTAGAAACAGCCTAGGCACGTGTAAAGCTCAAGTCTCAGCCCCAGCACACACCAAGTGGGCCCCAGAAGTGGATTTCTGCACTATCTATCTTAGTTTACTCATTTTCTGTAAATCTAGGTTATTAGTTTAGTATTTAAACAACTTTTAGAGATTTATTTTGCACCTCATGACATTTTTAGATCTGAACTTTGTACTCTTTGATGGCATGAGTCTCTAAACTCCATTGTTGGGGGTGAGGAGCTCTGCTGTGTCTCGATGAATTAATACGTTTTCACTGAGAGGACGGATGGTAGCCATTGACAACGGTGATCCACCAACACACAGCTTGCCATAGGAGGAACCTTGCGTGCATGAAGAAGAAGACATGGGGAAAGCAGAGATTCAGAAGACAAAGCATCTTCAAAACTCCAACATATTCTCCATTACTGCATAACAAGTATTTATTTCAAGCTCTTTTATTTTTCGCAATTCAAACTAATAATCATAATTAATCTCCTGACTAAGATTTACAAGGTAACCATAGATTTCTTCAAGCCAACAATCTCCGTGGGATCGACCCTTACTCACGTAAGGTATTACTTGGATGACCCAGTGCACTTGCTGGTTAGTTGTGTGGAGTTGTGAAAAGTGTGAATCACAATTTCGTGCACCAAGTTTTTGGTGCCGTTGCCGGGGATTGTTCGAGTTTGGACAACTGATGGTTTATTTTGTTGCTTAGATCAAGAAAAAATTTTCTTTTTGGTTTAGAGTCTTCTATTATTGTTTTTGGTTAAAATTTTGAAATCCTTATTTTATTTTTCTAAATTATTTTCGAAAATTTTTCTTTAAACCAATAACTTCATGATTTAGTCTTTTGTTGAGTTTAGTTTCATAATTTAAGTTTGGTGTCAATTGCATGATTTTATTTTTCTTTCAATTTTTCGAATTATATGTTCTTAGTTCTTTCTTAATCTTCAAGTTGTTCTTGTTTATTTTCCTTGTTTGATCTTTAGTTTTTCTTGTTTTGTATTTTTTCTTGTTTTTCTTGTGCGTTTTCAAATTATCAGTATTCAAAAAAAAATTATTTTATATACATTAAATACCTTTGTTAAAACACTTTAAATTTATAGCTCAATTGGCTAGAGCAGTGTGCTTATGTTCTTGGTAATTGGGAATCTTCCTTTTAAAACTTTTTCAAAAATAATTTTTTTTTGACTAAATAGTGTGTCAAGTTTTAAGTTTGGTGTTCTTTTTTTTATGTTCTTGAGTCCTTTGAGTCTTTGAATTTTTGTTCCTCGTGTTCTTGTGAATCTTCAAAGTGTTCTTGAGTCTTCTTTGTATTTTGATCTTAAAATTTTTAAGTTTGGTGTTCCTTGGTGTTTTCCCTCCAAAATTTTTGAAAAACAAGGAGCATTAGATCTAAAAATTTTAAGTCTTGTGTCATTTTATTGTTTTTCTCTTTCCTCATTAAATTCAAAAATATCTTTTCTCTTTATTTTAAATTGAATTTTCGAAAATTGCTTTTAAAAATTCAGATTTTTATTTTAAAATTTCAAAATTCAAATTTTCAAATTTCAAAATTCAAATTTTAAATTTCAAAAATTTAAAATTCAAAATTTAATTTTTAAATTTAAAATTTAAATTTTTAAAACTTCCTAACCACTTTCTCTCTCTTCATTTTTCGAAAATCCTTACCCCTTATTTTTCAAAATTTTTGAATTAATTAGTTATTTTAGTTTTCAATTTCCTTTTAATTTTTGAACATATATTCGAATTTTCACTTATTTTATTTTATTTTATTTTATTTTATTTTATTTTCGATTTCCAAAAAAAAATTACAATTCACATCATCTCCCTTTCTCCATCATGGACAAAAGTGGAAATGAACAGTCCAGAAGGACTTTGGGGTCATATGCTAATCCCACTACTGCTGCATATGGGAGTAGTATCTGTATACCTCCCATCAAAGCAGGCAGTTTTGAGCTAAATCCTCAGCTCATTGTCATGGTGCAGCAAAACTGTCAGTATTCCGGTCTTCCACAAGAAGAACCTACTGAGTTTCTGGCACAATTCTTGCAGGATGTATACAGACTGTTACTGTTTTCGTTTGCTATAAAAGATCAAGCTAAAAGGTGGTTAAATAACCAACCCACAGCAAGCATAAGGACATGAAAACAGTTATCAGACAAATTCCTAAATCAATATTTCCCTCCAAAAAGGATGACACAACTAAGGCTGGACATCCAAGGCTTTAAACAAGGGGATGATGAATTCCTTTATAATGCCTGGGAGAGGTACAGAGGGATGCTAAGGAAATGCCCCTCTGAAATATTTTCAGAGTGGGTGCAATTAGACATCTTCTACTATGGGCTTACAGAAGGTGCTCAAATGTCCCTAGACCACTCAGCTAGTGGATCTATACACATGAGGAAAACTATTGAAGAGGCTCAAGAGCTTATTGATATAGTTGCGAGAAACCAGCATCTGTACATAAGTAATGGGTCCTCCATAAAAGAAGAAGCCAAAGCAGTGTCTACTGAACTTGGTCCTCCAAAACAAGTTGCTGAACTCAATCAACAATTGTGCCTTCTAACAAAACAGCTAGCAGAATTCAAGGAGATGCTACAAGACATTAAAAATGCTAATAAAAATATGGAGGCACAATTGAATCAGACAAAATAGCAGTTGTCAAAGCAGATAACAAAAGAGTGCCAGGCAGTTCAATTAAGAAGTGGAAAAAAATTAAATGCCCCACTTCAGAGCAGCAGAAAGCCGAGGAAAGAACAACTGACAGATGATGACCAAAATCTCATCCAAAATCCATCTGAGGATAGTAAAAGCCCGTAGAGGAACAATTCTGGCGTTCAAACGCCAGAAACAGGCAAGGAGCTGGCGTTAAACGCCCAATGGAAGCTCAGTTCTGGCGTTCAAATGCCAGAAACAGGTAAGAAGCTGGCATCCAACGCCAATCAAGCTTCTAACCCTGGCATCCAAACGCTAATGAGGGATCAGACACACACAAGTGCTGATAGCAACCCCTCTAAAAAGGCTTCTCCAACCACCTCTGTAGGAAACAAACCTGCAGCAACTACGGTTGAGGAATACAAAGCCAAGATACCTTATCCTCAAAAATTCCACTAGGAGGAGCAGGATAAGCAATTTGCCCGCTTTGCAGACTATCTCAGGACTCTTGAAATAAAGATTCCGTTTGGAGAGGCACTTGAGCAAATACCCTCTTATGCCAAGTTCATGAAAGATATCTTGAGTCATAAGAAGGATTGGAGAGAAACTGAAAGAGTTCTCCTCACTGAAGAATGCAGTGCAGTCATTCTGAAAAGCATCCCAGAAAAGCTTAAAGATCCCAGGAGCTTTATGATACCATGCATATTAGAGGGTAATTGCACCAAGACAGCTTTATGTGATCTTACGGCAAGCATCAACCTAATCCCTGCATCCACTATCAAAAAGCTTGGCTTGACTGAAGAGGTCAAACCAACCTGGATCTGCCTTCAACTTGTTGATGGCTCCATTAAATACCCATCAGGCATAATTGAGGACATGATTGTCAAGGTTGGGCTATTTGCCTTCTCTACTGACTTTGTAGTGCTGGAAATGGAGGAGCACAAGAGTGCAACTCTCATTCTAGGAAGACCATTCCTAGCAACTGGACGAACCCTCATTGACGTCCAAAAAGGGGAGATAACCCTGAGAGTCAATACGGATGAGTTTAAGTTGAATGTTGTCAAAGCTATGCAACATCCAGACACATCAGACGACTGCCTGAGTGTTGATATTATTGAATCCCTGGTGGAAGAGGTCAATATGACTGAGAGTCTCGAATCAGAGCTAGAGGACATTTTTAAAGATGTTCAGCCTGATCTGGAGGAACCAGAGGAAATAAAAGAACCTCTGAAAACTCCTCAGGAAGAGGAGAAACCTCCTAAACCTGAGCTCAAACCACTACCACCATTCCTGAAATATGCATTTATGGGAGAAGGTGACACTTTTCCTGTAATCATAAGCTCTGCTTTAGAGCCACAGGAAGAGAAAGCATTAATTCAGGTGCTAAGGACACACAAGACAGCTCTTGGGTGATCCATAAGTGATCTTAAGGGCATTAGCCCAGCCAGATGCATGCACAAGATCCTATTGGAGGATGATGCTAAGCCAGTAGTTCAACCACAGAGGCGGCTAAATCCCGCCATGAAGGAGGTGCTGCAGAAAGAGGTCACTAAGTTACTAGAGGCTGGGATTATTTATCCTATTTCTGATAGCCCCTGGGTGAGTCCTGTCCATGTTGTCCCTAAGAAGGGAGGTATGACAGTGGTTCATAATGAAAAAAATAAACTGGTTCCTACAAGAATAGTTACAGGGTGGTGTATGTGTATTGACTACAGAAGGCTCAATACAGCCACCAGGAAGGATCACTTCCCTTTACCATTCATAG
>NC_029788.2:60798616-60798955 GCF_000816755.2 Arachis ipaensis
AGAGTGTCTGCAGGCGTTTGAAACCCTGAAAGCTAAGCTGGTCACAGCACTAGTTATTTCTGCACTAGATTAGACATTACCTTTGGAACTAATGTGTGATGCCAGTGACCATGCCATTGGTGCAGTATTGGGACAGAGGCATAACAAGCTTCTGCATGTCATTTATTATGCTAGCCATATTTTAAATGATTCCCAGAAAAATTACACAACCACAGAAAAAGAGCTGCTTGCAGTGGTTTATGCCATTGACATGTTTAGATCATACTTAGTAGGATCAAAAGTGATTGTGTACACTGACCATGCTACTCTTAAATATCTACTCACAAAGCAGGATTCAAA
>NC_029788.2:60799123-60825537 GCF_000816755.2 Arachis ipaensis
AGCTCACCCTGGAGGAAGAGCTTACTCGCGTTTAAACGCCAGTAAGAAGCATCAGACTGGCGTTTAACGCCAGAAAGAAGCATCAAATTGGCGTTAAACGCCAGAAACAAGCACCAAGTTGGTGTTCAACACCAAGAAAGGGGAAAATTTGGCGTTTAACGCCAGAAACAAGCAGCAGTCTGGCGTTAAACGCCAGGATTGCACACTAAGGGCATTTTGCATGCCTCAATGGAGCAGGGATGCTAAGTCCTTGACCCCTCAGGATCTGTGGACCCCACAGGATCCCCACCTACCTCACCATTCCAATTAAAACCATTCCCCTCCCATACCCACCCATTCACACACCTCCTTCTCCTCCACTTCTCCTTCTACTCCCTTCTATCTTCTTTTGCTCGAGGACAAGCAAATCTTTTAAGTTTGGTGTGGAAAAAAGCGTTGCTTTTTGTTTTTCCATAACCATTTATGGAACCTAAGGCCGGAGAAACCTCTAGAAAGAGGAAAAGGAAGGCAGTTGCTTCCATCCCCGAGTCATGAGAGATGGAGAGATTCATCTCAAGGGTCCATAGTTCAGTGGTAGAGCATTTGACTGCAGATCAAAGAGCTATGAGAAAGGAGCAACAAAGACAAGGAAGAGACATAGAGGATCTCAAGAGCACCATTGGTTCTTCAAGAAGAGGAAGACGCCACCCTCACTAAGGTTGACCCATTCCTTAATCTCCTTGTTCTCATTTCTCTGTTTTTCGTTTACTATGCTTTATGTTCATTTATGTTTGGATCTTATTACATGATCACTAGTATCTAAGTGTCTATGTCTTAAAGATATGAATGTCCTATGAATCCATTACCTTTCTTAAATGAAAAATGTTTTCTAAAAAAGAAAAAGAAGTACATGAATTTCGAATTTTAAAATAGTTTAATTATTTTGATGTGGTGGAAATACTTTTTGTTTTCTGAATGAATGCTTGAACAGTGCATATGTCTTTTGAATTTGTTGTTTATGAATGTTAAAATTGTTGGCTCTTGAAAGAATGATGAAAAAGGAGAAATGTTATTTGATAATCTGAAAAATCATAAAAATGATTCTTGAAGCAAGAAAAAGCAGTGAAGAACAAAGCTTGCAGAAAAAAATGCGAAAAAAAAAGAGAGCAAGAAAAA
The DNA here is from genome assembly GCF_000816755.2 of Arachis ipaensis. Classification (NCBI taxonomy): domain Eukaryota; kingdom Viridiplantae; phylum Streptophyta; class Magnoliopsida; order Fabales; family Fabaceae; genus Arachis; species Arachis ipaensis. The sequence goes on from NC_029788.2 coordinate 60,800,279, forward strand.
GAAAAAGCAAGTAGAAAAAGCCAAAAGCTCTTTAAACCAAAAGGTAAGAGCAAAAAGCCAATAGTCCTTAAAACCAAAAGGCAAGGGTAATAAAAAGGATCCAAGGATTTGAGCATCAGTGGATAGGAGGGCCTAAAGGAATAAAATCTTGGCCTAAGCGGCTAAACCAAGCTGTCCCTAACCATGTGCTTGTGGCGTAAAGGTGTCAAGTGAAAACTTGAGACTGAGCGGTTAAAGTCGAGATCCAAAGCAAAAACAGAGTGTGCTTAAGAACCTTCGACACCTCTAATTTGGGACTTTAGCAAAGCTGAGTCACAATCTGAAAAGGTTCACCCAGTTATGTGTCTGTGGCATGTATGTATCCGGTGGTAATACTGGAAAACAGAGTGCTTAGAGCCACGGCCAAGACTCATAAAGTAGTTGTGTTCAAGAATCAACATACTGAACTAGGAGAATCAATAACACTATCTGAATTCTGAGTTCCTATAGATACCAATCATTCTGAACTTCAAAGGATAAAGTGAGATGCCAAAACTGTTCAGAAGCAAAAAGCTAATAGCCCCGCTCATCTAATTAAGACTGATCTTCATAGATGTTTTTGGAATTCATTGTATATTCTCTTCTTTTTATCCTACTTTGTTTTTTGTTGCTTGGGGACAAGCAACAATTTAAGTATGGTATTGTGATGAGCGGATAATTTATACGCTTTTTGGCATTGTTTCTAGGTAGTTTTTAATATGTTTTAGTCACTTTTTATTATATTTTTATTAGCTTTTAAATAAAAATCACATTTATGGACTTTACTATGAGTTTGTGTATTTTTCTGTGATTTCAGGTGATTTCTGGCTGAAATTGAGGGAGCTGAGCAAAAATCTGATTCAGGCTGAAAAAGGACTGCTGATGCTGTTGGATTCTGACCTCCCTGCACTCGGAATGGATTTTTTGGAGCTATAGGATTCCAATTGTCACGCTCTTAATTGCGTTGGAAGGTAGACATCCAGGGCTTTCCAGAAATATATAATAGTCCATACTTTGCTCAAGGATAGATGACTTAAACTGGCGTTCAACGCCAGTTCCATGTTGCATTCTGGCGTTAAACGCCAGAAACAGGTTACAAGTTGGAGCTAAATGCTAGAAACAGGTTACAACTTGGCGTTTAACTCTAGAAACAGCCTAGGCACGTGTAAAGCTCAAGTCTCAGCCCCAGCACACACCAAGTGGGCCCCAGAAGTGGATTTCTGCACTATCTATCTTAGTTTACTCATTTTCTGTAAACCTAGGTTACTAGTTTAGTATTTAAACAACTTTTAGAGATTTATTTTGCACCTAATGACTTTTTTAGATCTGAACTTTGTACTCTTTGATGGCATGAGTCTCTAAACTCCATTGTTGGGGGTGAGGAGCTCTGCTGTGTCTCGATGAATTAATGCAATTATTTCTATTTTCTATTCAAAGACGCTTGTTTCTATCTAAGATGTTCATTCACACTTCAATATGATGAATGTGATGATCCGTGACACTCATCACCATTCTCAATCTATGAACGCGTGCCTGACAACCACTCCCGTTCTACCTTCGATTGAATGAGTATCTCTTGGATTCCTTAATCCGAATCTTTGTGGTATAAGCTAGAATCCATTGGCAGCATTCTTGAGAATCTGGAAAGTCTAAACCTTGTCTGTGGTATTCCGAGTAGGATTCAGGGATTGAATGACTGTGATGAGCTTCAAACTCACAAGGGTTGAGAACCGACAGATGATTAGCCGTGCGGTGACAGCGCACCTGGACCATTTTCACTGAGAGGACGAATGGTAGCCATTGAGAATGGTGATCCACCAACACACATCTTGCCATAGGAGGAACCTTGCGTGCGTGAAGAAGAAGACAGGGGGAAAGCAGAGATTCAGAAGACAAAGCATCTCCAAAACTCCAACATATTCTCCATTACTGCATAACAAGTATTTATTTCATGCTCTTTTATTTTTTGCAATTCAAACTGATAATCATAATTAATCTCCTGAATAAGATTTACAAGGTAACCATAGATTGCTTCAAGCCAACAATCTCCGTGGGATCGACCCTTACTCACGTAAGGTATTACTTGGACGACCCAGTACACTTGCTGGATAGTTGTGCGGAGTCGTGAAAAGTGTGAATCACAATTTCGTGCACTAGGTATTCTGAGTAGGATATGGGAAGGGATGGCCGTGACGGGCTTCAAACTCGCGAGTGCTGGGCATAGTGACAGACGCAAAAGGATTACTGAATCCTATTCCAGTATGATCGAAAACCGACAGATGATTAGCCGTGCGGTGACAGCGCATCTTGGACCATTTTCACTGAGAGGATGGGAAGTAGCCATTGACAACGATGATTCCCTACATACAGCTTGCCATGGAAAGGAGTATGAAGGATTGGATGAAAGCAGTAGGAAAGCGGAGATTCAGAAGGAACAAAGCAACTCCATATGCTTATCAGAAATTCTCACCAATGAATTACATAAGTATATCTATCTTTATTTTATATTTTATTTATCTTTTAATTATCAAAACTCTATAACCATTTGAATCCGCCTGACTGAGATTTACAAGGTGACCATAACTTGCTTCAAGCCGACAATCTCCATGGGATCGACCCTTACTCACGTAAGGTTTATTACTTGGATGACCCAGTGCACTTGCTGGTTAGTTGTGAGAAGTTGTGACAAAGAACCAAGATTATGAAGGTGTATATTAAGTTTTTAGCGTCGTTACCAAGGAATGAACGATCACAATTTCGTGCACCAAGTTTTTGGTGCCGTTGCCGGGGATTGTTCGAGTTTGGACAACTGACGGTTCATCTTGTTGCTCAGATTAGGTAATTTTATTTTAATTTTAAGCCTTTTATTTTTGTTCTTTTTATTTTTGAAAAATTTTCAAAAAAAAAAATAATAATAAATTATTCTATGTTCTTCAGAATTTTTAAGAATGAATTCTAGAGTTTCAGATGATGCTTTTATCATCACAGGAGTCAGTTGATTCCCATCAATTTGGCTGTTGTATGTAATGTCCTGCTAAAGCTTGTTCTGCCCTGTCTAATCTCTTTAGACTGAAGCTTTAGACTAACATTGCATGATTCCTGGAATCTTTATTAGAAATTTTGGGTTTCTTATTTTCTTTTTCCAAATAATTTTCGAAAAATCCAAAAAATTTTAACAAAATCATAAAACCAAAAATATTTTGTGTTTCTTGTTTGAATCTTGTGTCAAATTTTAAGTTTGGTGTCAATTGCATCTTTTTAATTTTTCTTAAAATTTTCGAAAATTTCATGCATGTGTTCTTCATGATCTTCAAGTTGTTCTTGATGAACCTCCTTGTTTGATCTTCATATTTTCTTGTTTTGTCTTTTTTTGTTTTTCATATGCATTTTCAATTTGTTAGTGTCTATACATGAAAAATTTTTAAGTTTGGTGTCTTGCATGTTTTTCTTTTCTTAAAAATTTTCAAAAATAAGTTCTTGATGTTCATCTTGACATTCAAAGTGTTCTTGGTGTTCATCTTGACATTCATAGTGTTCTTGCATGCATCATTTGTTTTGATTTAGAATTTCATGTTTTGAGTCTTTTTGTTGTTTTTCTCTTTCTTCATTAAAAATTCAAAAATAAAAAAAATATCTTTTCCTTTTTCTTCTCATAAAATTCAAAAATTTGAGTTGACTTTTTCAAAAAATTTTTAAAATCTAGTTGTTTCTTATGAGTCAAATCAAATTTTCAATTTAAAAATTCTATCTTTTTCAAAAATCAAATCTTTTTCATTTTTTCTTTCATATTTTCGAAAATTTTAAATTTTGATTTTCAAAATCTTTTTCTTGTTTCTATTTCATATTTTCGAAATTAATGCTAACAATTAATGTGATTGATTCAAACATTTTAAAGTTTGTTACTTGCCTCTTAAGAAAGGTTCAATCTTTAAATTTTAAATCATATCTTTTTGTTTCTTGTTAGTCAAGTAATCAACTTTAATTTTCAAAATCGAATCTTTTTTAAATTTTCTTTTCAAATCTTTTTCAAAATAAGTTTCAATCACATCTTTTTTTTTTCAAAATCAGTTTCAAAATCTTTTCTAACTTCTTTTCTAACTTCTTAACTTTTCAAAAATTGATTTTCAAATCTTTTTCAATTAACTACTTGACTTTTTATTTGATTTTAAAAGTTTACTATTTCAACCATATCTTTTTCAAAACTACCTAACTAATTCCCTCTCTAATTTTCGAAAACTCTTCCCCACTTTTTCAAAATTCCTTTTTAATTAACTAATTGCTTTAAATTTCAATCTTATTTTATTTCTTTTTATATTTTCGAATTCTAATTAATTAATTTAATAAAAACAAAAATAGTTTTCTTTTCTTTTCAATTATTTTCGAAAATTCTTCTCTCTCACCCCTCCTAATTATTTATTTATCTACTAACACTTCTCTTCTTCTTAAAAATTTGAATCCTCTCCCTCTTTCTGTGTTCGAATTCTTTTTCTTCTCTTCTACTCACATAAAGGAACCTCTCTACTGTGGCAAAGAGGATCCTTATTATTTTCTGTTCTCTTCTTTTTCATATGAGCAGGAACAAGGATAAGAACATTCTTGTTGAAGCTGATCCAAAACTTGAAAGGACTCTGAAGAGGAAGCTAAGGAAAGCTAAAGCACAACTCTCTGGAGAAAATCTGACAGAAATTTTTGAAAAAGAAGGAGACATGGCCGAAAATAATAACAATGCAAGGAAGATGCTTGGTGAATTTACTGCACCAAATTCCAATTTACATGGAAGAAGCATCTCAATCCCTGCCATTAGAGCAAACAATTTTGAGCTAAAGCCTCAATTAGTTTCTCTGATGCAACAGAACTGCAAGTTTCATGGACTTCCATCAGAAGATCCTTTTCAGTTCTTAACTGAATTCTTGCAGATCTGTGATACTGTTAAGACCAATGGAGTTGATCCTGAGGTCTATAGGCTTATGCTTTTCCCGTTTACTGTAAGAGACAGAGCTAGAATATGGTTGGACTCTCAACCTAAAGATAGCCTGAACTCTTGGGATAAGCTGGTCACGGCTTTCTTAGCCAAGTTCTTTCCTCCTCAAAATCTTAGCAAGCTTAGAGTGGATGTTCAAACCTTCAAATAGAAAGAAGGTGAATCCCTCTATGAAGCTTGGGAGAGATACAAGCAACTGACCAAAAAGTGTCCTTCTGACATGCTTTCAGAATGGACCATCCTGAATATATTCTATGATGGTCTGTCTGAATTATCAAAGATGTCATTGGACCATTCTGCAGGTGGATCCATTCACCTAAAGAAAATGCCTGCAGAAGCTCAGGAACTCATTGACATGGTTACAAATAACCAGTTCATGTACACTTCTGAAAGGAATCCTGTGAGTAATGGGACGCCTCAGAGGAAGGGAGTTCTTGAAATTGATACTCTGAATGCCATATTGGCTCAGAATAAAATATTGACTCAGCAAGTCATTATGATTTCTCAGAGTCTGAATGGATTACAAGCTGCATCCAACAGTACTCAAGAGGCATCTTCTGAAGACGAAGCTTATGATCCTGAGAACCCTGCAATAGCAGAGGTGAATTACATGGGTGAGCCCTATGGAAACACCTATAATCCCTCATGGAGAAATCATCCAAATTTCTCATGGAAGGATCAATAAAAGCCTCAACAAGGCTTTAATAATGGTGGAAGAAACAGGTTTAGCAATAGCAAGCCTTTTCCATCATCCTCTCAGCAACAGACAGAGAATTCTGAGCAGAATCCTTCTAGCTTAGCAAATATAGTCTCTGATCTATCTAAGGCCACTCTAAGTTTCATGAAGGAAACAAGGTCCTCCATCAGAAATTTGGAGGCACAAGTGGGCCGGCTGAGTAAAAGAGTCACTGAAACTCCTCCTAGTACACTCCCAAGCAATACAGAAGAGAATCCAAAAAGAGAGTGCAAAGCCATAACCTTACTTGGTGTGGCCGAACCCAAATAGGAGGAGGAGGACGTGAATCCTAGTGAGGAAGACCTCCTGGGACGTTCACTGACCAATAAGGAGTTTCCCTTTGTGGAACCAAAAGAATCTGAGGCTCATCTAGAGACCATAGAGATTCCATTAAACCTCCTTTTACCATTCATGAGCTCTGATGACTATTCATCTTCTGAAGAAGATGAAGACATTGCTGAAGAGCAAGTTGCTCAATATTTAGGAGCAATCATGAAGCTGAATGCCAAATTATTTGGTCATGAGACTTGGGAGGATGAACCTCCATTGCTCATCAAGGAACTAAATGCCTTGGTTCAGTAAACTCTACCTCAAAAGAAACATGATTCTGGTAAAATCCTAATTCCCTGTAACATAGGCACCATGACCTTTGAGAAGGCTCTGTGTGACCTGGGGTCAGGCATAAACTTAATGCCACTCTCTGTAATGGAGAAACTGGAAATCTTTGAGGTATAGGCTGCCAAATTCTCATTAGAGATGGCAGAAAAATCCATGAAACAGGCTTATGGACTAGTAGAGGACGTGTTAGTAAAGGTTGAAGGCCTTTACATCCCTGCTGATTTCATAATCCTAGACACTGGGAAGGATGAGGATGAATCCATCATCCTTGGAAGACCCTTCCTAGCCACAGCAAAGGCTGTGATTGATGTGGACAGAGGAGAGTTAGTCCTTCAACTGAATGAGGACAACCTTGTGTTTAAAACTCAAGGATCTCCTTTTGTAACCATGGAGAGGAAGCATGAAAAGCTTCTCTCACTGCAGAGTCAACCAAAGCCTCCACAGTCAAACTCTAAGTTTGATGTTGGAAGGCCACAACCAAACTCTAAGTTTGGTGTTGAACCCCCATATTCAAACTCTAAGTTTGGTGTTGGGAGGTCCCAACAATGCTCTGAACATCTGTGAGGCTCCATGAGAGCTCATTGTCAAGCTATTGACATTAAAGAAGTGCTTGTTGGGAGGCAACCCAATGTTATTTAACTATATTTAATTATTTTCCATTTCTATTTTATGTTTTTTTTAGGTTGATAATCATGTGGAATCACAAAAACTACTAAAAAGTCAAAAACAGAATGAAAAACATCATTAAAAATAGCTCACCCTGGAGGAAGAACTTACTGGCGTTTAAACGCCAGTAAGAAGCATCAAACTGGCGTTTAACGCCAGAAAGAAGCATCAAGCTGGCGTTAAACGCCAGAAACAAGTAACAGACTGGCATTTAACGCCAGAACAGAGCATGGAAGTGGCGTTAAACGCCAGAAACAAGCAGCAAGCTGGCGTTTGACGCCAGACATGCATTCTAAGGGCGTTTTACACGCCTAATTGGAGCAGGGATGTTAAGTCCTTGACCCCACAGGATTCCCACCTTTTCTTCTCTCTTCTTCACACCTTTTCATAACTCTCTTCCCCAAAAAATCCCACCTACCTCCAAAATTCAAACTCTTTTCCCTCCCAAATCCAACACTAATGGCCGAACCCTAAACCTTCCCCCACTCCTATATAAACCCCTTATTCCTTCTTCATTTTTACACAACACAACCCTTTCTTCTTCCCCTTGGCCGAATACACACCTCTCTCCCTCTCCTCCATTTTTCTTCTTCTCCTTCTTTCTTTCTTCTTTTGCTCGGGGATGAGCAAACATTTTAAGTTTGGTGTGGTAAAAGCATTGCTTTTTGTTTTTCCATAACCATTAATGGCACCTAAGGCCAGAGAAACCTCAAGAAAGAGGAAAGGGAAGGCAATTGCTTCCACCTCTGAGTCATGGGAGATGGAGAGATTCATCTCAAAGGTCTATGAAGACCACTTCTATGAAGTTGTGGCCAAGAAGAAAGTGATCCCTGAGGTTCCCTTCAAGCTCAACAAGAGCGAATATCCGGAGATCCGACAAGAGATTAGAAGAAGAGGATGGGAAGTTCTCTCTAATCCTATTCAACAAGTCGGGATCTTAATGGTTCAAGAGTTCTATGCAAATGCATAGATCACTACGAACCATTATCAAAGTGTGAACCCGAATCCAAAGAATTGGCTTACAATGGTTCGGGGGAATTACTTAGATTTCAGTCCGAAAAATGTAAGGTTGGCGTTCAACTTGCCAATGATGCAAGAAAACGCATGCCCCCACACTAGAAGGGTCAACTTTGATCAAAGGTTGAACCAAGTCCTCATGGACATATTTGTGGAAGGAGCTCAATGGAAAGTTGACTCAAGAGGCAAGCCGGTTCAATTGAGAAGACTGGACCATAAGCCTGTAGCTAGAGGATGGTTGGAGTTTATTCAATGCTCAATCATTCCTACTAGCAACCGGTCTGAAGTTACTATAGACTGGGCCATCATGATCCATAGTATCATGATTGGGGAGGAAGTGGAAGTTCATGAGATTATACTTCAAGAACTCTATAAGGTGGCTGATAAGTCTTCCACTTTGGCAAGGTTAGCCTTTCCTCACCTCATTTGTCACCTCTGCAATTCGGCTGGAATTGACATAGAGGGAGACATCCTCATTGATGAGGATAAGCCCATCACTAAGAAAAGGATGGAGCAAACAAGAGATCATGGACCTCAACAAGAGCATGAGGAAATTCCTCACCATGAAATTCCTGAGATGCCTCAGGGGATGCACTTTCCTCCACAGAACTATTGGGAGCAAATCAACACTTCCCTAGGAGAATTAAGCTCTAACATGGGACAACTAAGGATAGAGCACCAAGAGCACTCCATCATCCTCCATGAGATTAGAGAAGATCAAAGAGCTATGAGGGAGGAGCAACAAAGACAAGGAAGAGACATAGAGGAGCTCAAGAGCACCATTGGTTCTTCAAGAAGAGGAAGACGCCACCCTCACTAAGGTGGACTCATTCCTTAATCTCCTTGTTCTTATTTTCCTGTTTTTTGGTTTTTGAGCCTTATGTTTTATTTATGTTTGTGTCTTTACTATATGATCATTAGTGTTTAAATTTCTATGTCTTAAAGCTATGAATGTCCTATGAATCCATCACCTCTCTTAAATGAAAACTGTTTTAATTACAAAAGAACAAGAAGTACATGGTTTCGAATTCATCCTTGAAACTAGTTTAATTATTTTGATGTGGTGACAATACTTTTTATTTTCTGAATGAATGCTTGAATAGTGCATATGTCTTTTGATATTGTGGTTTATGAATGTTAAATATGTTGGCTCTTGAAAGAATGATGAAAAAGGAGAAATGTTATTGATAATCTGAAAAATCATAAAATTGATTCTTGAAACAAGAAAAAGCAGTGAATACAAAAGCTTGCGAAAAAAAAAAGAAAAAAAAGAAAAGAAAAATGGCGAAAAAAAAGAAAGAAAAAGAAAAAGTAAGCAGAAAAAGCCAAAAGCTCTTTAAACCAAAATGCAAGAGCAAAAAGCCAATAGCCCTTAAAACCAAAAGGCAAGGGTAAAAAAAAGGATCCAAGGCTTTGAGCATAAGTGGATAGGAAGGCCTAAAGGAATAAAATCCTGGTCTAAGCGGCTAAACCAAGCTATCCCTAACCATGTGCTTGTGGTGTGAAGGTGTCAAGTGAAAACTTGAGACTGAGTGGTTAAAGTCAAGGTCCAAAGCAAAAAAAAAAAAAGAGTGTGCTTAAGAACCCTGGACACCTCTAATTGGGGACTTTAGCAAAGCTGAGTCACAATTTGAAAAGGTTCACCCAGTTATGTGTCTGTGGCTTTTATGTATCCGGTGGTAATACTGGAAAACAAAGTGCTTAGGGCCACGGCCAAGACTCATAAAGTAGATGTGTTCAAGAATCAACATACTGAACTAGGAGAATCAATAACACTATCTAAATTCTAAGTTCCTATAGATGCCAATCATTCTGAACTTCAATGGATAAAGTGAGATGCCAAAACTATTTAAGAGGCAAAAAGCTGCTAGTCCCGCTCATCTGATTGGAGCTAAGTTTCATTGATATTTTGGAATTTATAGTATATTCTCTTCTTTTTATCCTATTTAATTTTCATTTGCTTGGGGACAAGCAATAATTTAAGTTTGGTGTTGTGATGAGCGGATAATTTATACATTTTTTGGCATTGTTTTTACATAGTTTTTAGTATGATTTAGTTAGTTTTTAGTATATTTTTATTAGTTTTTAAATAAAAATAACATTTCTGGACTTTACTATGAGTTTGTGTGTTTTTCTGTGATTTTAGGTATTTTCTGGCTGAAATTGAGGGACTTGAGCAAAAATCAGATTCAGAGGTTGAAGAAGGACTGCAGATGTTGTTGGATTCTAACCTCCTTGCATTCAAAGTGGATTTTCTGGTGCTACAAGAGTCCAAATGGTGCGCTCTCAATTGCGTTGGAAAGTAGACATCCAGGGATTTTCAGAAATATATAATAATCCATACTTTGCCCGAGTTTAGATAACACAAACTGGCGTTCAACGCCAGCTCTCTGCCTTATTCTGGAGTTAAACGCCAGAAACAGGTTGCGAAGTAGAGTTAAATGTCAGAAACAGGTTACAAACTGGCGTTTAACTCCAAGGAAGACCTCTACACGTGAAAGCTTCAATGCTCAGTCCAAGCACACACCAAGTGGGCCCGGAAGTGGATTTCTACATCATTTACTTATTTCTGTAACCCTAGTAACTAGTTTAGTATAAATAGAACTTTTTACTATCGGATCTTTTATCTTTGGATCATTTTGAGATCTCTAGACCACCATGGGAGGCTGGCCACTCGGCCATGTCTACCCTATTTTCACTTATGTATTTTTAATGGTAGAGTTTCTACACACCATATATTAAGGTGTGGAGCTCTGCTGTTCCTCATGAATTAATGCAAAGTACTATTGTTCTTATATTCAATTCAAGCCTATTTCTTCTCTAAGATATTCATTCGCACACAAGAACATGATGAATGTGATGATTATGTGACATCCATCATCATTCTCACTTATGAATGCGTACCTGACAAACACTTCCATTCTACATGCAAACAAGCTTGAATGCATATCTCTTAGCCTCCTGATTCACGATCAGAGTCTTCGTAGTATAGGCTAGAACTATTGGTCGCCATTCTTGAGATCCGGAAAGTCTAAACCTTGTCTGTGGTATTCTGAGTAGGATCTGGGAAGGGATGGCTGTGACAAGCTTTAAACTCGCGAGTGCTGGGCGTAGTGACAGATGCAAAAGGATTACTGAATCCTATTCCAGTATGATCGAGATCCGACAGATGATTAGCCGTGCGGTGACAGCGCATCTTGGACTATTTTCACTGAGAGGACGGGAAGTAGCCATTACAACGGTGATGCCCTACATACAACTTGCCATGGAAAGGAGTATGAAGGATTGGGTGAAAGCAGTAGGAAAGCGGAGATTCAGAAGGAACAAAGCAACTCCATACGCTTATCTGAAATTCTCACCAATGAATTACATAAGTATCTCTATCTTTCTTTTATATTTTATTTATCTTTTAATTATCAAAACTCTATAACCATTTGAATCCGCCTGACTGAGATTTACAAGATCACCATAGCTTGCTTCAAGACGACAATCTCCGTGGGATCGACCCTTACTCACGTAAGGTTTATTACTTGGACGACCCAGTGCACTTGCTGGTTAGTTGTGCAAAGTATTGACAAAGAACTAAGATTATGAACGTGCGTATCAAGTTTTTAGCACCGTTACCAAGGAATGAACGATCACGATTTCGTGCACCAGTGCTATAGACGTGTGCGCGTCGTTGTGCTTTTTCAAATCCATGATTTTAAGATCAAGGTCACGCACGTTGGGCACCAATGTTTGAGGTACCATTGGTGGTCCAACGTTACCCATCCACGCGTACGCGTCAGCTATGCATGCGCATAGAATGTCAGAATTTCCAATCCACGCGTGCACGTATAGCACGCTTGCGCGTCGCTACAGATTTTCCAAATCTCCAGAAAACACATTCTATCACAACGTTGGGGGTAACGTTGTCTTCCCAATGTTCCCTCCAATGTGGGCCCCAGCAACTTATGCAGAAACTTGCTCTGCATCCTTCTAAACGTTTGAGGCAACGTTGGTGGTCCAACTTTGCCACCAACATTGCTTCTCCTTCATCCTTTCCATGCTCATTCTTCAACTTCCTCCCATGCTTTCCTTCACCTATCATCAAAGAATACATGCATCAAAGCCTTGCTAAAGTCATGAGGATTCTCATCAATCTTAGCACACAAGTAATTATAGCATAATTCTCATGAAATTGCATCAAATTAACCATGATTGAATGAATCTTGGCATACATGAATTTCTAACCCAATTGCTTACTTATAGCTCAAGAAAGTGCATAAAACCTACTAAAAATAAATGAAAAGGCTAGTGAAACTAGCCTAAGATGCCCTGGCATCAAAAAGTTAGTGCCACTTACTTGAGCAAAGCCAAGAAAGCCCACATTAGTGGCCACGTTAATGACACTAACGTGAGAACTAACGTGAATGTTGCTCAAGTCCAACTCTTCCAGCAAGCTGAGCAAAGCCCAATGAGTTAGTTAACTACTTCAACTGAGGCCAAGGGCCCACATCCAAAGACTTGCAAACTCAAATGAGGATCAGAGAAGTAGTATATCTAGGAGTAGTTTTGAACTAGAAAGGGGATCGAGACTTGGGAATCCAGGATTGTAAACACTCTGAATTTACTTTTCTCTGTATTCAATTTTACTTTCAATGCACTTTACATTTCCATTTTTCATTTCCAGAGCTATGAACAACTAAACCCCACTTCATTGGGATAGGGAGCTCTGTTGTAATTCAATGGATCAATAATAGTTCTTATTGTTCTTCTTCTTTTCATTCTCTTTGATTTACTTGAAAGCTTTCAATCTTCATCTAATTAAGTAATTGTCTCGGAAGAGAAGTTACTCATACTTGGATTTCCTCTGAGCCTTGCAAAAGGGATGGGAAAATCATGCTAGAAATGCTTTCTCATGTTGGACTAGGTTGGGGTTGGATGGATATAGTGACATATAATCCTCCCAATACTTTGATCTAGAAAGGCATGTGGTATAATCAGTGATCGTACTTCATCTCTTCCCATGAGAAATTAGATTAAGGAATTGGGTAATTGTTCAAGCTTAGAGAGATTGAATCCAAGGAATTGGGATTCAATCACCTAAGATTGCCAAGAGATCAATGAGTTAGATGGATTGAGGAAGAGATGATAATGAACTTGATCCGGAGAATATAATATCTCCTGAACCCAATGAGCTTCCCTATTCTTATCTTCCCATTTTCTATATTCTACTGCTTATTTTGATGTTCATCATCCCCATTCCCATTTATTTTACTTCAATTTACCTTCTTTCATTTACATTCCACCATTTACTTTTTTGTCATTTACATTTCTTGCTATTTACGTTTTTCGCCATTTAAATTTTTGCAAATCTCAACTCAAATCTGCTTAGTTCTACTAGAACACTCCTTTGATTAAAATTGCTCAACCAATCAATCCCTGTGGGATTCAACCTGACTCTACTGTGAGTTTTTACTTGATGATAATTCGGTATACTTGTCGAAAGAATTTGTAGAGATACAGATTTCACGCGTCACTTCTACTCCATTCTTATTTTTTTCTTTATTTTCGCTCGAGGACGAGTAAAACTTTTAAGTTTGGTGTTGGAAAAGCATTGATTTTTTCTTTCCATTCCCACTTATGGCACCTAAGGTAGGAGAATCCTCTAGAAAGAGGAAGGAAAGGCAGTAGCTGCCACCTCTGAATCTTGGGAGATGGAAAGATTCATCACCAAAGCCTACCGAGACCATTTCTATGAAGTAGTGACTGAGCAGAAAGTGATCCCTGAGGTCCCTTTCAAGCTTAAGAAGAATGAGTATGCCGGGGATTGATTTTGCATTGACAAAATGATTAAAGCAGAGGATAACTAGATTGAACATTTTTCCTTTCCTTTGTTGATTTGTTTCATTTAAGCTTGTTTACTTTCATTCTCAGCAATTTCACTTGTTTTTCATTGTTTATTTACATGTCCGTACACTAATCCACTAACTTTTTGACAAATTGCACCAATAACTTTAACCACACTTCTTGACAAGAGTGATTCCTTCACTTGCTTCTCTTTGCTTGTTTTGCTGTGTGTATGAAAGGTAGAAAAAGAGGAGCTTCAACCTCTTTTGATAGTGAACCAGAGAGGACTTTCCTTAGATTAAGGAGGGAAGCAAGAGGTAAAGTAATAGTTGGAGAGGAAGCATTAGAAAAAGATCTGGATGTTACTATGGAGGAGGAAGTACACAATCATGTTGGAGAAGGTGTTGGTAACCATGTTGGGCAGGAGAGAAGAGTTTTAGGCTCTTTCATCAACCCAAACCCAGGGAATTATGGAAGTAGCATCCTAAAACCAACTATTCATGCCAACAACTTTGAGCTAAAACCACAGCTCATCACCCTTGTTCAAAATAATTGTTCATTTGGAGGAAGTGCCCAAGAAGATCCTAACCAACATCTAACCACATTCTTGAGAATATGTGACATTGTGAAGGCCAATGGTGTTCATCCCAACGCCTATAGATTGATTTTGTTTCCCTTTTCTCTTAGGGACAAAGCATCTAAGTGGCTTGAGTCCTTTCCTAAGGAGAGTCTTACCACCTGGGAGGATGTTGTCAACAAGTTTCTAACAAAGTTTTACCCTCCACAGAGGATAATCAAGTTGAGAACTGAGGTGCAAACCTTCAGGCAGCTGGATGGAGAAACTTTATATGAAGCCTGCGAAAGGTATAAGGAGCTAACAAGAAGATGTCCCCCTAATATGTTCAATGAATAGGTGCAGCTGCACAGATTCTATGAAGGTCTTTCTAGAGAAGCAAAGAAGGCCCTAGACCACTCTTCAAGAGGCTTTTTCAATACCAAAAAGACCATAGAAGAGGCCATTGACATCATTGAAACAGTGGCTAACAATGAATACTTCTATGCCTCAGATCGAAGCACCAACAGAGGGGTGATGGAGTTGAGCCAGATGGATGCATTGCTAGCTCAGAACAAGTTGATTACCAACCAACTAGCAGAGCTCACTAAGCAGATGGAGAGGAACCAAGTTGCAGCAGTCAATACTCAACCACCAGCTCAAGAAGAAGTGATCACAGAGGAAGGAGGTGATTGGGAACAAGCCAATTATGTTAGAAACTCATCAAGACAATCCTATGATCCACACTCTAAAACCTATAATCCTGGTTGGAAGAACCACCCAAACTTTGGGTGGGGAAACCAACAAAACCAAAATCAAGATCATAGGCCTCAAAACTCCAACCATTACAATAATTCCACTTACCAACACTCCAACTAAAGACCATATCAAACCTCACAAAACACTTCCTTCCAACCTCCATATCAAACACAAAATAGCCATCCTCAATATCCAATTTGCAAGGAGTTTAAGGATAACAAGGCATTCAAGGAGGAAGTAAGATCTAATATGAAAAACCAGGAAGCTGCCGTCAAGAAGCTTGAATCCCAGGTAGGATATCTCTCTCAGCAAATTCCTAAGCCCACTGACAGTTTCCCATGTGACACTGAGAAGAATCCAAGAGGAGAAACAAAGAATGTGAGATGGGAAGAATGTAAGGCAATCACTCTAAGAAATAAAGAGACCTTAGAGGAAGAAATCAGCAGACCAACAGAGTACAACCAAGGGCTCCCAAAGGAGAAATTAGAAGGGATAGGACAAGGAATTAATCTTGCACAAAGAGGGGATCCAATGGAGAAGGAAGTCTTGAAACCTTATGTACCAAAATCACCATTCCCTCAAAGGCTCAAGGGTGGTAAAAAAGAGAAGAGGTATTCTAGGTTCCTGGACACATTTAAGTCCCTTCATATCAACATTCCTTTCATTGAAGCCCTCCAATAAATTCCTTCATATATCAAATGCATGAAGGAGTTGCTAACCAAGAAGAGTCCATTAAAGGGTAGGCAAATAGTAGTGATGACTAAAGAGAGCAGTGCCCTCATCCAGAAGGCATTACCCACAAAGAAGGATCCAGGGAGTTTTCACATCCCTTGTGCTATAGGGGGATACAATGATTGACAGAGGATTTTGTGATCTAGCAGCGAGCATAAATTTAATGCCCCTGTCTCTCATGAGGAAGCTACAAATTAATGAGTTGAAATCCACAAATATAACTCTTCAACTGGCTGACAAGAACCAGAAACAGGCACTAGGAGTGGTTGAAAATGTGCTGGTGAAGGTAGGGAGGTACTTTCTCCCTACAGACTTTGTTGTTCTTGAGATGGAAGAAAGCTATCTTCCTCCAATCATCCTGGGGAGACCATTCTTGGCCACAGCCAGAGCACTCAAAGATGTTAAGCAAGGGGAGTTGATATTGAGAATACATGATGAACAACTCACCTTTCATATCTTCAAACCTTCACATGAATCTGAACAAGAGAACAAAGAACTGAAGGATGATCACAAGGATGTATTCCTAGAGGAAACAAGCAGTGAATCACAAGCAGAGTCTCTGAAGACACCCTTGGTTGAAAGACAAGAAGTCCAAGTGGTACAACAATCAAAGAAGTCCAAGGAGGAGCTGAAACCACAAGAGTCAAAAGGAACAATCAACAAGGACCCTCCTAAGACAAGAATAATTGAAGCACCACTTGAAAGAGAGAAGAGAGTTAGGAAGAAAGTGCTAAGAGGATGGAAAAACAAGAAGATTCCTACAGAGGATTTCTCTCCAGGAGATAGAGTGATATTAATTCACCAGCCACTAATCCCACCTCATCTTTCTATAATTCCATCTCAGCTACCTCAAGTGTACACAATCAATAGAATCCTCTCCTTGGAGCATGTAGAGATCTCAAAGAAGCAAGTGGAGATAGATTCACTGTGAGAGAAGAAGATCTGAGACATTACCAACCTCCCTGACAAAGGCCAACCGTCAAGCTAATGACGTTAAAGAAGCACTTCATGGGAGGAAACCCATGCTTTATATCCTTTTAGTTTATGTCTTGATCATAGTTAATAAAGTAGTACTCATGGATATGAATTCAAAAATTGACAAGCTCTTAAGTGAATTCTTGCGTAAAACACATAGTGAACAATAAGTTTGGTGTGCAAGGCACCCTAAGAGGATACATGGGATTCATATCATGTATATCTTAGGAGTCCAATCAAATTCCTTTGTACCACATGATCATAAACTAAGTTTCTTGTTCACCAATGCTATACGCATAACTCATAAGAAGTCAATTTATTTCCAATTCATGAGTAACACTTAGTTGTCTTAGTTAGTTATTTGATGAAAATTCAAAAGGTAGTTAGATACATTTTAATTCCTGCCACCAATTGAAGTTAACTTTTGTTTTTCTTTAATTGTTTTGCATAGGGAAATGACAGAAGAAATGGTTGGAATTGACATGACAAGTTAAGGAGGGAGATTCGGCCACTTCATGAAAGGCTAGGCATATGTCTTTGAATGGTGTTCCTTGGGAAGTGTTACCATGCAAGCATTGGATAGTTCAATGTGTCATAGCTTCCTGATAAATGAGATTAGCTCGATGGTCTAGAATTTCTCTTATAGAAATAAGAACTTCGTTGTAAGCATAGCTCCAAACCAACAAACAATTCTCACATAAAAAATTTGAGTTGTCACAAGTACAAACCCCAAATAAGAATTAACTGAAGTATTTAAACCTCGGGTCGTCTTATAAGGAATTGCAATGAAGTGGTCAATTATTGGCTATGAAAATGCAAGGGGGTTTGATTTTTATATTTTGGCAAGAAATTAAATGACAAGAAAGTAAAATAACAAGAACTAATAAAAGAAATGGAAAGAACTATTGGCTAAGACATGGAAAATTGTGATCACCATCCTTGTCTACAAACTAAATATTGATAATTATGAGAGGCCAACCTATTAAGTCTACTTCCAAAAGCCTTAAGTACATAATATCTACTCCTAAGCTTGAAGTAAGTCAAATAGGCTTGATCACATCAACCCATAAGTCCCAACCTATCTACTAATTAGATTAGTAGTGGGTTAGTGTCAATGGGTATCAAATTGATCACGGAGGGTTCTCAAATCACCAAATAATTGAGACCCAATGACTCAAGGTCACTCAATTCCCTTAGCCTAGGCCAAGAGTCAAGAGAACTACTCAAAAACTAGAGGAAACATTTTATCAAACACCTAGTGCAAGAAAAGTAAACATCATAAAATACAAGAATTAGAGAAAATCCATAACCAACATAAACAAAAAATCAACAATAACAATCAAGATCAACATAAAAGAAACATAGAAACATTAATTTATATTAAGGGAAAATTAAGATCCAACAAGGTTCATGAACATAAAAGCAACAAAATAAAGGAAATGAACAAGAGAAACTAAGAAGATTAAGATATAATAACAAGAAATTAAGAAGGATAACTAAATCAAAACAAGAATTGAAAGTTCGATTTAAGAAAATTTAAACCTAAACTACCCTAAATTCTAGAGAGAAGAGAGAACTTCTCTCTCTAGAATTCTACCCTAAAACATGATGAAAACTAAACTTTGACTATTTGGTTCGTTCCCCTCTCAATCCTTGGGTTTGATAGCATCATAAATGAGTTGGATTGGGCCCAAAATGAGCTACAAATTGTTGGCCACGATTTCACTTTAGTGAACCACGTGCTCCATCGGTGTGCACATGTCATGTGTGCGTGCGCGCCTCTATACATGAAGCAACTATCGCAAATTTTATATCATTTTGAAGCCCAGAATGTTAGCTTTCCAACGCAACTCGAACCGCCTCATTTGGACCCTTGTAGCTCAAGTTATGATCGATTGAGTGCTAAGAGGTCAGGTTTGACAGCTTTATGGTTCCTTCATTTCTTCATGAGTTCTCCCACTTGCATGCTTTTCTCCTCACTTCTTCCATCCAATACTTGCCTTATGAACCTGAAATCACTTAACAAACATATCAAGGTATCGAATGGAATTAAAGTGAGTTAAATTTAGCTATTTTAAGGCCTAAAAAGCATGTTTTCACATTTAAGCACAAATCAAGGGAGAATTGCAAAACCATGCTATTGGATAAATGTGGGAAAAATTGATAAAATCCTCTAAATTAAGCACAAGATAAACCACAAAATTAGGGTTTATCAAATCTCCCCACACTTAAACTAAGCATGTCCTCATGATAAGAATAAAGAAGGACAAGAAAAGGGGTATGAACATTTATTCAATGCAAAGAAAATATATAAACCTATCTACATGCATGCAACTAAATGTGAAATGCTTCTACCTACATGGTTAAACGTAAATCAATCCCCAAGAACACATATGCACATGTAGAGCTAAGTAGTATAATGATTCATGAATCCTACCAATTTGAATATCAAAATAAAGTACAAATAGACTTGCAAGAAGAACGCTCATGAAAGCCGGGAACAAGGAATTGAGCATCGAACCCTCACCGGATGTGTATCCGCTCTAGTCGCTCTAGTGTATAGGGTTGATCACTCAATTCTCTTCTAATCATGCTTTCTAAGATTTATTTTTCATCTAACAATCAACAATTATTCAATGCATGCATACATTCATCATGAGGACTTGTTCATAGGTTGTAATGGGGCTAGGGTCAAGGTGGGATGCATATGGTCAAGTGAGCTTGAAATTTGAATCTTTGATTAACCTAAGATCTCACCAAACACATATAAAAACCTATATAATTCTAACACAATACCTAGCTACCCATGATTCCCACTTTTTCACATACTCATGCATTCTCTTTAATTCACATTCCATATGCATTTATTTTTGTTGAACTTTACTTTGGGGCATTTTTGTCCCTTTTTATATCTTTTTTTTTCTCTTTTTTCTTTTTCTATATTTTTTATCTTTATATATATATATATATATTCTTTATTTTATAAATTTTTTTTTCTTTTTTTAATAAAGTATATACAAGAGTATCAATGCATATGTTTTAAACATAATTAATACATGAGTATGTACCCTATTCCCAAAATTTTCAATAAAAATAAAAATTACACTTTTACCTCAACGAATGTCCCATGTTTCCCATACCCAAATGATACACACCCTCACTAGCTTAAACTAATCAAAGATCTAAATTAAGGACATTTATTATTTTTCACTTAGGGGTAGTGATGTGCTATAATTAAGAACAAAAGGGATTCAATAGGCTCAAATTTGGCTAACAATGGTTGATGAAAGGTAGGCTATTTGGGTAAGTGATCTAAATGAAATGATGGCCTCAATCATATAAATGCATGTATACATGGAATAATGGTCATAAAGAATCAAACAAATCAAAGATTACAATCATAGAAAGAGAACAATACACACAAGAATGGAAAATAAGTGGTTATAAGATGTAACCACACAATTGGGCTCAAAACTCACATGCTTGTGTTCTTAACTCAAAAACCATGTTCCAAAATAAATTCTCCAAGCAAGTTTACACAAAAATTTTTTTTTTTTCAAATTGGTAGGGTGCCCTAAAAAAAATTTTCTTGGAAAAGAAATCATCACCCTAACCAAGTAGTCCTAACATAAAAAGAGGTGGTAAAATATGTACAAATTCTAGCTAACATGCAACCTATCATGCAATGCAACAACTAACTAGCAAAGGAAATCAAGAATTGGTGTTGAAGGAAAGAAATTGTTACCCATAGAGATCGGTCGGACGACCTCTCCACACTTAAAAATTTGCACCGTCCTCGGTGCATGCAAAGAAGAGCAAGGTGGACGGGTTGCTACAATTGATGAGCTCCTTCAAAAGGTTGTGCGAGTGAACTTGTTTGTTGCCCCATTTAGAAGCTTTCTCATTCCTTTCCTTCTTGGTGGCTAACCTAAAAGAAAAGAAAAGGAAAGAGAATTAAGCCTACAACAAAGATAGCAAGGCAAGTAGAACATAGGCGGGGGCTAATGCCAAATGAGAGTAAAGTTCTCAACTATATGGTAGCTACAACATATAAGTGAGAAAACAATATAAGCAAAGGGCATATCAACTAATACTTGATGCAAGAGTAAAGTCAAAGAATGAAGAGCACTCAAAAGCATCAAGTTCAACTAGAAAGAGTGGGTCATGAAAGACATATAAGCTCATATCAATGCACACATGATACAAGGATCATCAAAGGTTAAGATTTGAATTAGAAATTTCATTACCCATCAATATCAAATAAGTCAAGAAGCACCAAGACTAACTAAGAAATTCTCAACAATTGAATATAAGAATCCAACACCATTATTAAAACAAGAACTTAGAAAAGAAAACAAGAACAAGCTATAAAAACAAAATTAAAATGCAATGGGTGATAATGTGCAAATGCAACATATAGAAGAAAATGAAAATAAGAAAAATAAAAAGTGGAATTTTGAAAAGAAAGAAGAAGGGAAAGAAAGTAAGAAAGGAAGAAAGAAGGAGAAAGAAAGAGGAAGAAAGAAGAGAAGAAGGGAGAAAGAAAATAGGGCAGAACAGAGGAAAAAACAGGGCGCGGAGGGCGACGCGTATGCGTCATGCACACGTGCGCGTGGGTGGGCAAGCGAGACAGGTGATGCGGACGCGCATAGCACGCATATGCGTAGATGTGAAGATGGCGGCTGACGCGTACGTGTCATGCACGCTCGCGCGTGGGTCGTAGGCACAGAATAGGCACCAACTGGGCATAACTCTCTGGTTTTTGTACCAGGAGTGTGGGATGCACCACCGACGCACGCGCGTACAGCACGCTCGCGCGCGGATGCCCCTTTTTATTTTTTTTTCAAAAACAGGGCACTCTCCTAATCTACAAGCATTCTAAAACCATCACAAATCAAATTTAACAACAAATCTTTTTAGTTTTTTGAAAAATTTTCAAATATACTACAAACAACACTTATACTTCAAGCAACCTACTTAATCAACAATCTAAACTAATCAAAGCATACTACTACAACCTATCATTGAAACAAAATGTATAAGAGTATAGAAAAGAAGAAGACTACCTATAATGGTAACTCCAATCACTTATTTAACCAAATCTAAAAGAGAGTGGAAAGAGTTTACCATGGTAGGGTGTCTCCCACCTAAGACACTTTTAGTTTAAGTCCTTAAGTTGGACATTTGGGAAGCTCCTTGTTATGGTGGCTTGTGCTTGAATTCATCTTGGAACCTCCACCAATGCTTGGTTTTCCATTGTGCTCCAAAATTTTTAATGAGTTGTAACAAGTCTTGATGGAGTCTTTCACAAGCTAAGGGTTCCCAAAATTGATCCTCATATATACCCAGATCCCAAATCTTGTTTTTACACCCATCTTCAAGTTAATCATCACAATTCCAATTCTCCTAGACCCATGCAATTTGGTTTTACACCAACCATTGCCATTCAACTTTGAGCATGCAACCATCATGAACTTAGAGTGATGTTTCCAACCATTACACAACTCTCTCCTACTCTTAAATTCACAAAGAGCTCTAAGTTGACCGTCATTTTCAAGCAAACCATATTCAAGTGAGAAAGTAAAGATTAGAGATAAGAATTTTACCCACTTGAATGTTGTGTAGGATGGTGACTTAGGAAGGGGTGGTCCCAATGATCTTGCAAGCTCCACTCCTTTGTGCTCTTCCTTGACTATCTCCACCTCTTTACAACTTTCCTCAACTTCAACCTCTTCCTCTTGGTGGCTCGCTTCCAATTCAATTTCTTCTTCATTACTCACCAAGGGCATGAGAGGTTGTGCATCTTCTTCTTTGACCTCAATTTTCAAGCCCAATGGGAGAGGATTCAATTGTAGATAGGAACTCCTCAATGATTAAATCCATCTCTTGATCAAACTCTTCAAAGTCTTCAATCATGATATGCTTTGGAGGTTGTACACCCTCCTCAACATCAACATCAAGCATCTTGGAAGAGGACTCTCTAATTCAACATTCCCATGGACTTCCAACATCTCCTATGTTTTCAACCACTTCTTCTAGCTCATTTATCTCAACTTCTTCACCTTATGACAATTCTTGCTTCAACTCATCTCCTTCACCTTGAAGCTCTAAGATCACTCCCTCACTATGCTTCTTAATTGCTTCTCTACATTCAACAATGGGAGTTCCTTGATCGCATAGGCTTAGGCAAGAGGAGACCATATTGCTAACGGCTTCCGCTAGGATAGCCATCTTGGCTTCTAGCTCCTTAAACTCCTTTTGGTTCTCTTCTTGCTTTCGAATGTAAGAACTAACATATTCTTGGAGAAGATCATCCATTGGAGATGGTGTGGAAAAAGAAGGTTCATTGTTTGGGAAGGAGGTTTCATAATTAGAAGTTGGTTCATCTTGGCATGGGTATGGAGATAGCGTATATTGAGGTGGTTCTTGAGAGTAATTGTGTTGGAATGGTGGTGGTTCCATGTATGGTTCATATGGTTCATAAGGTGATTGGTATAGTGGATAAGGATTAGGGTCATAATGAGGTGTTTGGTGGTAGGGGGCTTGTGAGTAAGGTGATTCAAAGTCATGTTGAGGGGGTGGTTCATAGGCATGTGGTGGTGGTTGTTGACAATCACAATAAGGGTCACCACATCCATTAAATTGATATGCATTAGGAGTGGAATTATACCCATAAGAAACCGGAGGGGGTTGTTGCCAAGAAGGGTGATTAATCCTTTGAGGCTCCCTCCACCTTTGATTGTTCCATCCTTGATGCATATTGTCATTATAGCTCCCATTCCCTACAACATAATTTGAGCCAAACTCATAGCCAAAGTGAGGATGAGAATTCATAATAGCAAAAGAGAATAAAAACAGGTACTAATAAGAACTAATAAAAACTAACTCCTAAAGCAAGCAAAACTAACAAAGAAGCCTATTAACATATATACAATAGCCAATAATATAACACCATTGCAACTCCCTGGCAATGGCGTCATTTTGATAAATGAAATTTGCTCGATGGTCTAGAATTTCTCTTATAGAAATAAGAACTTCATTGTAAGCATAGCTCCAAACCAACAAACAATTCTCACATAAAAAATTTGAGTTGTCACAAGTACAAACCCCAAATAAGAATTAACTGAAGTATTTAAACCTCGGGTCGTTGACGTTAGGATTTTTGCTGGTAAAGAATTTTATAAAAATAGTCGCGTTGTAGATATAGTTTCTAAACTGACAGAAATCCCTTCGTACAAACGTTTTGGTTGTCACAAGTAACAAACCCCTTTAAAATTAATAACCGAAGTATTTAAACCTCGGGTCGTCTTCTCAAGGAACTGCAAGGAGGTATGTTCTTACTATTGGTTATGAAGATTGTAAATTGGGGGTTTTGAAAGTAAGAAACAAGTAATTTGAATGACAAGTAAAATAAATAAATAACTGTAAAACACACTTTTGGCAAGGTATGAGAAATTGGAAGTCCTATCCTAGTTATCTTTATCAATGGTGATGAGAATTGAGTCTTACTCCCACTTAGTTAGCCTTTACTAAAGCAAGGGAAGATCAAGTGGATTAATTAGTCAGATCTTCAGGTTCTAGTCAATTCCTGAGAAAGGACTGGAATTATTGAAGTTCAATTCAATTAGCAAAGATAAAAATTATCGATCACATTGAGTTTGATAACTCTTGAGTTACTGATTTCTTAACCAAGACCAAAAGGAGAAAAGTAAATTGATTCGAATAAAAATATCTTCAGGTTGGAAGTAACAGTAACATAAACAAAAGAGAGCAATCATAAACTGAAATACCTCAAATAACATTAATTAAGAGAATTATCTGTAACATAGAAAAGTTCATAAATTAAATTGAGAAGATAATAAAAAGGAAAGTTGAACCTGATAAAAAAGGACAATCATGAAAGCAAGAAAATCCTAAATCCTAATCCTAAGAGAGAGAGGAGAGAACCTCCCTCTAAAAACTACATCTAAATCATCAAAAGTAAATAATTGGAGACTCTCCTTTGAATGGATGCATTCCCCCACTTTATAACCTCTAATATGTGCTTTCTGTACTTAGATCTGGGCCAAAAAGGGCTTCAGAAATCGCTGGGAGCGTTTTCTGTAATTTCTAGTGCGTGGCCTCTGTCACGCGTCTGCGTAGGTCACGCGGTCGCGTCATCTGGAGTTTTCCTTATCACGCGTTCGTTTCGGTGATGTGTCCGTGTCATTTACGTTGTTGTCAAGGCGCGCGTTCGCGTCATTCACGCGTTCGCGTCGCGCTCTCTTCGCGCTGGGCATGCGGCCACGTCATCCACGCGTTCGCGTCGCTGCCAGTTTCTTCAAAAACTCCATTTTGTGCTTTCCTTCCATTTTTGTATGTTTCCTTTCCAT
>NC_029788.2:60825631-60848484 GCF_000816755.2 Arachis ipaensis
AAAGGAGTCATATATGCATAGCCAAACCTTAGATAATGTTAAAGCACTTTTACAATTGAGATGGGAAAGAAAAATAATTTATAAACTTGCAAGACAATTAACAATTTAAGTAGAGATATATGTTTATGAGCTATTGAACCCTCATTGGATTTTGTGTTTACTCTCTAGTCACTCAGTGTTTATTGGGTTAATCACTCCTTTCTTCTTTTTATCCTTACTTTCTATAACTTTGATCTTCATCTAACCAATTAACAATTATAGAATACAGACATACAAAAAAATCATGAGGTCTTTATTTAAGGTTGTAATGGGGCCAAGATAAAGGTAAGGGTGTATGTATAAGGCTAAGTGAGCTAATAAGTGAATCCTTGATTAGTCTAAGATCTCACCTAACATACATATTTATAAAGCAAAGCTTCTTTACCTATTTACCCAATTTTTTTCACTTTGTATTGCAAGCTCATATATTAACTTTAACTTTTGTCCCATGTGCATTGATTCTTTTTTATTTTGCAATTGGGGAATTTTTTGTATCCCCTTTATTTAAGTAGAATTTTTTTAGTGCACATGGTAATTCAATTGTTTTGATTTCACATGAGCATGCTTCCCAAAACTTTTATTTTGAAATGTCTTTATTCTTTTTAACTTTCTACCTTTGTTTTTATCATCCATGTTCCCATGAGGTTTCCCACACTTAAACAATACACAATTTCTATCTTAAGCTAACCAAGGATTCAACTTGGGATTTTTATTTTGTTTTTCTGCTTAAGGCTAGTAATGTGGTTTATAGAACAAGAGGGGATTAAAAGCTCAAGGGGGCTAACAAGGGTGATGTAAAAGGTAGGCTAATTTGGGATAAGTGAGCTAGAATCAAACAATGGCCTCAATCACTTTCTTGGTATGTATCTATATTCTATAATTGGACATATAGATTAAAACAAAGTAAAGAACATCATAATAAAAAAGAAGGGCAAAACACACAGGAATAAAATATTATGGTTTGAATGTAAACATACAATTAAGCTCAAAACTCACAGGCTGTGTGTTCTCTAGCTCAAAAATCATATCTCAGTTATATATGTCATGCAAGTAAAAATTAAGAGTTCCCATTATTCTCAATGTAAATCATAGGGAGGCTTTAAAGTTTTAGTGTTTTTCCTTGATGAAATGTTGTTAACTAACTAACATGTAATGCTATATATACAAGGTGTGTGGATTGTTTATGTTAAAGTTTCTAGTTTACTTCCTTTTTATTTTCAATTTAAACCAAACTATCATATACTAAAAGGGTAAACTATACTAATTAATCCACATATTCTATAACTAATAAGTTAGAATTGCAACTAAACACTAACTGGCTAAAATATAAACTAAAGTGCAACATGCAGAAATAGAGTAGAGATACATGAAAAGAGCAATATATAAGTACTAAGAAATAAAAATAAAGATCAAAATACAGAAAAATAACAAAATAAAATAAAAAGAGTCTGTAGTGGTTCACCAAGAAAAATACGCCAGAGATGGCAACCTCCTCACACTTAAAATAAAGCATCGTCCTCGATGCTCATTCAAGCAGGATGTGAAGGAGTGTCATCACTGGAAGGATGGGTGGCTGGAGTCTCTGTGGTGGTGGTCTGAGGATCTGCCTGCTGCAGAGGAGGTGCTGACTGTATAGGAACCTCTGGGTCTGCAGCCTGAATCTAATGCGGCTCCTCCTGCTGTGATACAGCCTGCCTGCTCAGCCTCTCTCTGTGGATGGGTCTCCGCCTCATGATCATCCGCCTCCTCCTCAGATGGCTCTGATGGTGTGTCAGGCTCGGAGGGGATGTCGCCGCCAGATCGTATCATCAGCTTTAGGTGCTCATAGCGTCGCTTGCTGCGACGCTCAGATCTCTCATATCGGCGCTGGTTGCGGTGCTCCATCTGGTCTAGCTGCTGAAATAGGCGGTGCACGAGGTGATAAACTGGCTTTGAGGCAGGTGGAGGTGCAGTGGTGGTAGCTGGGGTAGCAGTAGATGAAGAGTGGCCAGTTGAGGGTGTGGCTGTCTCATCAGGGGCAGTGAGGAATGAAGGTCTGTAGCCCAAAGCCAGAAAGTTCCTGCTGTGAGGGATAATCTTCTTGCATTCTGCAGCAGGTGGCTTCTCATCAGCATCCTCCCAAGGCACGTCAGCTCGACAGCCGAGCTGGGTAATCAGATATGGAAAGGGGAGAGTGCCTCTGACGTGGACCCTGGCCATGTAGTACTGGATGAATCGTGGCAGGTACAGGTCCTTACCCTCCATCACACACCAGAGGAGGGTGATCATAGCGGCAGGTAGCTCCGTCTCATGAGTACTCGGCATAATAAAGTTACTCAGGATCTGGTGCCAGAGCCGAGCCTCATTATTTAAGTATATCCGCTTGATTCCCTTAGGCATGGTGGTGTTCTGACCCATGACCCATGGGACAGTCGGGTCAAGGGCTATCCTTGCCTTGACCGCATCCCAGTCAAACCTCATGAAGCGCATGTCCTCCTCAGCCTTTTGGTAACCATCAAGCTGATCGGATTTAGGCTGAAGCTGCAGAATATCCTCAATGGCCTCTTCAGTGACCAGTATCTGCTTCCCTCTTAGGTTCACTGCATCTAGGGAAGTTTTGAAGTAATTGCAGTAAAACTCTCTTACCCAAGAAGCATTGACCTCTGTCAGGTTTCTCTCCCGGAAGAACCAGCCTCTTTGTTTGATTTGATCGGCAGTGTATTACTGGAGTTCTTCCGGAATTTTCAGAGTCTGCTCCAGGTACAGGTTCCTGGAGGTTTCAAACACTGGATACTTCAGCTCGCAGTATCTGTTTGCAAACTTAATGGGATTAGTGGCAGGGAGTAGCTGGTCAGCCTTCTCCTGTGGGGTAAAGTTTTTCTCCCGCCAGGAGTCATCATGCATGATGTCCAGGATGGACATAGAGGATTCTCCTCTTTTCTATTTGCCAGATGTTGCCTTTCCTTTTCCTTTTCTTTGGGTGTCAGACATCCTGAAAAACAGAAATCTAGGATATAATAAAAATAGGAAAACAAGTAGGCAAATAACAAAATAAGCACATAGTGGCAAAGGAGCAGTAGAATAATGAAATGAGTTGAATAATTGTGCATTTTGGATTGGTTCGGAATTAAAAAGCTGAGATGAGAAATTTCAATCCAAAATGTAATATAAATAGAATTCATGTTAATTAGGAAAAACCATAAACATGCCTTGAGTTAAAAAGTAAAAGTAAAGAGTGAGTCAAAAAGTAGAGGGGGGTTGTTAGAAAGTTAAAAGTGGTGTTAAATTGAAAAAGAGGTTAGAAATAAAAAATCAGTGAGTTAGTAAAAAGAAAGTCAGAGTAAGTGGCAAGATGATTGGTTTCTAAGTAACAAGAATTTCACAATTTGAAGCAACACACAACTCATATTCAAGCAAGGAAATCAAGTTGTTGATGATTTATATAGATATATCAATAACGAAAATTTGAAATCAAATCATCAATAATGTGATTTATTAATCGGGGAAACAAAAGGAATAGGAATGCTGGCCCGTGCATTCAGGAATTAGTTTGGTGAAAGCTAAGGAAAGCAAAATTGAAAATGCCAAAATCAATACATGAATGAGAATCAAAACAATTTACAGAAAATTGGGCAGTATTCCGGCTAAAATTGGATGTTCCCGGAAAATAAACAGCAAGCAGAATAGTTCATATAAATTAAAATAAACTGCAAATAGATATATATAATATGAACATGAAAGAGCAGTCGCAATAGCAGCATGAACAGTAAGAATATCATATGAACAATACTTAGATCACAGCAACAGCAGAAATACAAAAATTATAAAACAAGTAGCAAGAACAGCGCAATTAATTAGGCCTAGATCCACTAACCACATCCTAGGCTACCTAACCACCTAGAATCCACTACAACATGCATATATAACTAGCCAAATTTTGAACATAAACGGAAAAATATGCAATTAACTACAAAATGAAAGAGTGGCGTTTGGCGGAACCTGGTAGGCATATGAATGAAAGTAGGGCAGAGAGATGGTAGGGGGTGGTTGTGGTGGTGGCTGACACAGTGGTTGAGGGGCGGTTGGCACGGCGGTGGTGGCTATTCGAAGGCAGGGGGTTTTTGGGTAGGGGTAATGGGAGGGGTAGGTGTTAAGGGGGAAGGAAGGGAAGGGGTGAGGGTGTTGGTGGTGGGTTTCGCGTCACTGGGGGGTTAATAAATTTGAATCCACGCGATCGCGTGGGGCACGCGATCGCGTGGCTGGGGTGGAATGGGGGTTGACGCGATCGCGTGAGTGATGCGACCACATGGAATGGAAAAAGGATGAATGATGCAGTCGCGTGGGGCATGCGACCGCGTCACCGGAAATTGTGCGAAACGCACACTTCCAGCGTCGTTTCGGTGCAACTCTCTGTCTCCACTGGGGTGCCATGATATCCGCGCGATACGGACGCATCGCTCACACTATCGCGTGGGATGGGTGTTGTGCAAGTGACGCGATCGCGTCAGGGACGCGACCGCGTGGGTCGTTTTGTGCGAAATGCACAACAGCCGCACGATTCCAGCCCAACTTTCTGGGTGTTGGATCTTTACGCCGATTTCCAGATCACGCGGCCGCGTGAATGACGTGGACGTGTGAAAGGTGGCTTTCGCAACTGACGCGATCGCATGAGCAATGTGGTCGCGTCGCACGCCCCTTTTTTTTATATATGCAATTATGCAATTATGAAGTATGCAATGCTAATGAATAATATTCAGGTTCAATTGAATAAAAGAATAAAAATAAATAACACGAAATAAAACTGAAAAAGAAATGACCATACCATGGTGGGTTGTCTCCCACCTAGCACTTTTAGTTAAAGTCCTTAAGTTTGACATTGGATGAGCTTCCTGTTATGGTGGCTTATGCTTAAACTCATCCAGAAATCTCCACCAATGTTTGGAATGCCAACAGCCTCCAGGGACCCAAACTAGGCATGTAAAGCTTCTGAGCAGCTTCAAACAGATTCTCAGGCTCCCGGGGTGACGAATGTCAGAGTAGATGCTAGGATCCCAAACTTTGCTTTTAAATCCTCCTTCGTCTTGATCTATATTTTTCCATCCGGGTGGTTTAGAAATTAGATTCTTACCAAGATAACCAAACGTTTTCCGAGATCCATTCGATTGAACATGATGCCAATCTGTGCACTTCGAGTTGAAGCGTGGAACCTTATTGAACCTTGTGCACCAGCTCTGAGTGCGAGCCATTTCCCTCTTACTCTTAAAGCTATAGAGAGCTCTAAGCTGGCCATCTGTTTCAAGCAAACCATATTCAAGTGGAAAAGTAAAGATAACGGTTAAGGATTGTACCCACTTGAAGCTTGTATTAGGTGGTAATGGCCTTGGGGTAGGTGTTTCCAGTGGTTCTGTAAGTTCTACTCCCTTGTGCTCTTCTCTGAATTTCTCCACTTCCTTGCAGAATTCTTCAAATGCAACATCGTCCTGATCAAAGTCTTCTATGTCTTCCTCATCACTCAAGTCATAAGCTGGAGGTTAAGAGAAATCTACCTCCGCATCTTCTTCGTATTCACTTGGATAAGGTTCTTCAATCTCAGAGAATTCACTTGCGGATGCAAGTTCATTACTAGGAGAACTTGACTTGTGACTATCATCATCAAGGAGATTTGCTTCTTGGATTATTCCGTCTAGTTCTTCATAAAAGACTTGCCTTGGGGGTTGTGCACTATCCTCCTTAGCATCAATTGTAACGTCCTTGACAGAATTTTCCACAACTCTGGATTCCCATGGAAGTTCAGCATCTCCTAAGTCTTCAACTAACTCTTCTTCATTTATAATGACAGCTTCCTCTACTTGTTCCAGTACGAAGTCACGCTCTGTTTTGTCCACTGGAGTTTCTAGTATCTCCTTCATGCTACGCTCTTCATTAGATTGTCTACATAAGGTTGTGGGAGGTCCTTGAATGCCCAAACATCTAGAAGATAATTGACTTATTGCTTGCTCCAGTTGATGAAGGGTTGTTTGAAGTTGATCTACTGTTTCCTTAAGGCGAGCCTGTGATTCTGGAGGTGATGGATTTGGACATGGTACGTAGGGAAGTGGTGGTGGTTGGGAGTAATCGGATTGGGATTGGGGTAAATAAGGATCATATGGTGGTGAATGGTGAAAAGGAACTAGTGAGTGTGGTGGTTCAAAGCTACGTTGAGAGGGTGGTCTATAAGCACAAGGTGGGGCTTGTTGGTAGTTACAAGGTGGTCCACCATATCTATCAGCTTGGTATGCATTGTAGAATGGTCTTTGTCTATGATATCTTATAGGGTGTTGTTGCCTAAAGGGTTGATCAAATCCTCTTGGCTCCATCCATCTTTGATTTCACTGACCTTGATGCATATTCCTATTATAGCTTTCACTCCTTTCAACAATATTAGAACCAAACTCAAAGTGAGAGGGGTGAGAATTCATAATGGCTAATAAAAATTAAAAAGAAAAAATAAAATAAATAAACAGGCAAAATAAAATATTTACAATAACTAATAATAAGGCACACGTTTGCAAATCCCCGGCAACGGCGCCATTTTGACGTTAGGATTTTTGCTGGTAAAGAATTTTATAAAAATAGTCGTGTTGTAGATATAGTTTCTAAACAGACAGAAATCCCTTCGTACAAACGTTTTGGTTGTCACAAGTAACAAACCCCTTTAAAATTAATAACCGAAGTATTTAAACCTTGGGTCGTCTTCTCAAGGAACTACAGGGAGGTATGTTCTTACTATTGGTTATGAATATTTTAAATTGGGGGTTTTGAAAGTAAGGAACAAGTAATTTGAATGACAAGTAAAATAAATAAATAACTGTAAAACACACTTTTGGAAAGGTATGAGAAATTGGAAGTCCTATCCTAGTTATCTTTATCAATGGTGATGAGAATTGAGTCTTACTCCCACTTAGTTAGCCTTTACTAAAGCAAGGGAAGATCAAGTGGATTAATTAGTCTGATCTTTAGGTTCTAGTCAATTCCTGAGAAAGGACTGGAATTATTAAAGTTCAATTCAATTAGCAAAGATAACAATTATCGATCACGTTGAGTTTGATAACTCCTGAGTTACTGATTTCTTAACCAAGACCAAAAGGGGAAAAGTAAATCTATTCGAATAAAAATATCTTCAGGTTGGAAGTAACAGTAACATAAATGAAAGAGAGCAATCATAAACTGAAATACCTCAAATAACATTAATTAAGAAAATTATATGTAACATAGAAAGTTTCATAAATTAAATTGAGAAGATAATAAAAAGGAAAGTTGAACCTGATAAAAAGGGACAATCATGAAAGCAAGAAAATCCTAAATCCTAATCCTAAGAGAGAGAGGAGAGAACCTCCCTCTAAAAACTACATCTAAATCATCAAAAGTAAATAATTGGAGACTCTCCTTTGAATGGATGCATTCCCCCACTTTATAACCTCTAATCTGTGCTTTCTGTACTTGGATATGGGCCAAAAAGGGCTTCAGAAATCGCTGGGAGCGTTTTCGGTAATTTCTGGTGCGTGACCTCTGTCACGCGTCCGCGTGGGGCACGCGGTCGCGTCATCTGGAGTTTTCCTTATCATGTGTTCGCTTCGGTCATGCGTCTGCGTCATCTGCGTTCTGCTCAAGGCGCGCGTTCGCGTCATTCACGCATTCACGTCGTGCTCTCTTCGCGCTGGGCATGTGGCCGCGTCGTCCACGCGTTCGCGTTGCTGCCAATTTCTTCAAAAACTCCATTTTGTGCTTTCCTTACATTTTTGTATGTTTCCTTTCCATCCATTAAGTCCTTCCTTCCTTAGAAGATCTCAAACTACTCAACACACAAATCACGGCATCGAATGGTAATAAAGGGTAATTAAAATAATTATTCTTAAAACATAGGAAACATGTTTTTCACATATCTCACATAAAAAGGAAGGTAAAGTAAAACCATGTAATTAACATGAATAAGTGAGTGAAGGATTGAATAAACCACTTAAATTAGGTACAAAATATATCATAAAATATGGGTTTATCAGTCGTCTCACAAGGAATTGCAATGAAGTGGTCAATTATTGGCTATAAAAATGCAAGAGGGGTTTGATTTTTATATGTTGGCAAGAAATTAAATGACAAGAAAGTAAAATAACAAGAACTAATAAAAGAAATGGAAAGAACTCTTGGCTAAGACATGGGAAATTGAGATCACCATCCTTGTCTACAAACTAAATATTGATAATTATGAGAGGCCAACTTATTAAGTCTACTTCCAAAAGCCTTATGTACGTAATATCTTCTCCTAAGCTTGAAGTAAGTCAAATAGGCTTGATCACATCAACCCATAAGTCCCAACCTATCTACTAATTAGATTAGTAGTGGGTTAGTGTCAATGGATATCAAATTGATCATCAAAGGTTCTCAAATCACCAAATCATTGAGACCCAATGACTCAAGGTCACTCAATTCCCTTAGCCTAGGCCAAGAGTCAAGAGAACTACTCAAAAACTAGAGGAAACATTTTATCAAACACCTAGTGTGCAAGAAAAGTAACATCATAAAATGCAAGAATTAGAGGAAATCCATAACCAACATAAACAAGAAATCAACAATAACAATCAAGATCAACATAAAAGAAACATAGAAACATAAATTTGTATTAAGGAAAAATTAAGATTCAACAAGGTTCATGAACATAAAAGCAACAAAATAAAGGAAATGAACAAGAGAAACTAAGAAGATTAAGATATAATAACAAGAAATTAAGAAGGAAAACTAAATGAAAACAAGAATTGAAAGTTGGATTTAAGAAAATTTAAACCTAAACTACCCTAAATTCTAGAGAGAAGAGAGAGCTTCTCTCTCTTGAATTCTACTCTAAAACATGATGAAAACTAAACTATGACTATTTGGTTCATTCCCCCCTCAATCCTTAGGTTCAATAGCATCAGAAATGAGCTGGATTGGGCCCAAAATGAGCTACAAAACGCTGGCCACGATTTCACTTTAGTGAACCATGTGCTCCATCGGTGTGCGCGTGTCATGTGCGCGTGCGCGCCTCTATACATGAAGCAACTATCACAAACTTTATATCATTTTGAAGCCCCGGATGTTAGCTTTCCAACGCAACTGAAACCGCCTCATTTGGATCTCTGTAGCTCAAGTTATGATCGATTGAGTGCAAAGAGGTCAGGCTTGACAGCTTTACGGTTCCTTCATTTCTTCATGAGTTCTCCCACTTGCATGCTTTTCTCCTCACTTATTCCATCCAATACTTGCCTTATGAACCTGAAATCACTTAACAAACATATCAAGGCATCAAATGGAATTAAAGTGAGTTAAATTTAGCTATTTTAAGGCCTAAAAGCATGTTTTAATATTTAAGCACAAATCAAGGGAGAATTGCAAAACCATGCTATTTTATTGAATAAATGTGGGAAAAATTGATAAAATCTTCCAAATTAAGCACAAGATAAACCACAAAATCGGGGTTTATCACTTCTACCCATGAAGACCGAAACCAACCACCTCATAACTCTCCTCATGAAGACACTATACCCTTCACAACTCTCCACACTTGACATCTTCTCTAAGTCAATCCCTCACCCATGGCAGCATCAAGTTCAAAGAAACAAAAAGGAAAGGAGCCCGTGGAAGACATCCCTTTGGATAAGTGGAGGTTTAAGTTCGCGTTCCATGAAATCCAACTCAGATGGATAGAACCCAAGAAAATATTGCCCGAGCTTGCTTTTCAATTCAATAATGATAAATCTCCAGAGATCAAAGAGAAGATTGAAAGAAGGAGGTGGCAATTACTCACAGACCCACTCACAAAGATAAACCCAAATCTCATCAAGGAGTTCTATGCTAATATAGTGAGGGAAGACACCACCAAAGCCCCCACTTTTAAGAGCTATGTGAGAGGGACCAAAATTGACTTCAGCACCAATGCCATCATGAAAGTTCTTCAGTTGAGATCAAGACCCTTTGAGGAGGCTAGTTATCAGTCAAGAATAAGCAATGACCCTGATTGTGAGGAAATTGTGAACGACATATGCGTTGTGGGGGCTGATTGGGTGAGGTACTTAGACAAAAAGCCAAGGTTTATTAGAAGAGGGGACCTTATTCCCGAAGCTAAGGGATGGTTTGAGATCATAAGGAGATCCGCTCTCCCTGCCTCAAACAATTTAGAGGTTAATATTGCTCGAGTCACCATGGTACACTACATAATGAGGGGTGGGGACATAAACGTTCATGAGATCATAGCTGAAGGTATCAAAGAGATCTCGGTGAAAAATGACCCAGAGGCCTGGCTGGGGTATCCAAGCACTATCCTAAGGCTGTGTATGAAAGCCAAAGTGGCCTTTAAGGATACAAATCCAATATGGTTGAATGTTGGGAAACTAATCACTCTTCAGTGCATGAATTATGTCACACCTGCTCAACAGCAGAGAAGACCTCAGAGAAGGAAGAGGGTGCTGCAAGACGAAGCACAACAAGAAGAGCAGCAACAAGAAGAACCTCAATCGGAAGTGCAATACAATCCAGCCACCCTAAACATGAGTCAAATCCAAGAAGCTCTTGAAAGTCTAACAAGACAATATGCTGAAGGACAAAAGCAACAAAGACACTTCCAATTTCACCTAATAAATCAGCAAAAGGAGTTGTGTAAGCAACTAATGGAGCAGCAACAGGAGCACTACTCCCAACTTTCTCAAGCCATCAGCCAAGTATCCAAGAGACAAGTGCATTAAGAAAAGTGTATTCAAGAACTCAACCAACGCCAACTAGCTCAAATGAAGGCATTCAATGAGTTTAATATGCTCAATGAAGGGAGGCACACGAACAGGGCTGATTATGACATAAACACCCATGCCAAGCTCAACTACTTAGCCGGGTACATGCTTAATTTGCACCCAACAATCCCAAAATATGATGCAGTCTACAAGGAGATAAAGGAAAAGGAAGAGGAAAGGACAAAGCGCCATGGAGAGGCATTGAGGCAAAGAATGGAGAAGGCTGGATTCTGGAAGAAGCTAAAGGTAAAACAAAAAGAAAGAGGAGATACAGGCAACCAGGAAGGAAGTCAAGAAGAGGAAGTGAACAAGAGGGGAAACCAAATGAATGAGTGAAAGGTGGTGGAGTTCTTTTCTTTTAAATCTTTGAATAAGGAAAATCATGTATGAAATAGAAGATACTTCCATAAATGGTTTAGGAATTTCAATTCAGTTTTTGCATCTAGTTTCCTTGAGTTTATCTTCGGCTTGATAGCTTAAAAAGACCATATCATTGCACCATATCTTAAGTTGTATGCTTGGTTCTTAAGTTGAATAAAAGAAGATATAGAAAATGTTGTGAAAAAGAAGAGTAGAAATCCAATGTTGTAGAATAAAGTCAAAGTTTTTGTGGTGGTAATTGCTAGCTAAGTTGGTTCATCAATAAGGTACAAGGCTAAGATACCTCTTGAATTATGAGCTTAATGTGCATTCTATGAGGCTTGGATAATTAATAAGATCCCAAAAAGAAAAGAGAATGATAAAGAAAGAAAAGAGCAAGCAATAAAGCTAGGCACCAATAGTTTGAATCCTGAGGCATGTGTCTGTGGTGTTTTTGTACAAGGATATGCTTGGATGAGTAAGTTCTGAAAAGTACTTCATCACTTGATAACTTGGGTTAACTTGATGGGTTGGAACCGAAATTCAAACACCTAAAACTCACCGGCAAGTATACCGGGTCGCATCAAGTAGTAAAACTCACTTAGAGTGAGGTCGATCCCACAGGGATTGATGGATCAAGGAACTTTAGTGGGTGATTAGTTTAGTCAAGCTAACATTGAGTGAATTGTGTGAAGTTGATCAACAGAAAGTAAACTGCAGGAATTATAAAGTGCAGAAAGTAAAATTGGACAGAAACTTAAAGAGCAAGAAATGTAAATTGCAAAGAACTTAAATGACAATAAATATAAATTGCATCAAATGTAAAGGGGAGTGGGTGTTGGAAATTAAAGAAGCAGTAATTTAGAACTCAGATCAATTGCAGAAAATTAAATAGTAGGAAGAATAACGGAGTTGGAGTGCTGGAAATTAAAACAGAACTAAAAGATGTAAAGTGCATTAAACTAAAGAGCTCTCAGATTTTGAAATTTAGAAACAGATCAATTCAATATCAAAACAGAAATGTAGAGGTGTTGAAGAATCAAAACAGCAAGAACTTAGATCATTCATGAGAATCCAGAAGAGGAATCAACAATTTTAATGGAACAGTAAAAATAGAAGAGCAACTAAGAGCTTAGCTCAATTGCAAAATAAAGTTGAAGATCTCAGTGAATCAAAGAGACTAGAAAATAAGTCTAGATCTCAATTCCTTCCTTGATCCAACAGGAAACAGATTAAAGAAGAAAGAAAAATGGAAGCAACAAATAAAAATTCAGATTCAACCCTTAATTCACTGAATTATGCAGCAAGAAAAAAAGAGAAATCTCAGAGGGGGAATGAAACAGAATTCCTTCAATTCTCCACCCAAGATTCAAAACAAAGCAAAGAAAACTAAAAGAGAGAGCTCTCTAATCCTAATGCTCCCTAGTGGAGCCAGCCTTCTAATGCTCTCTATTAGAGCCAACCTCCTTTAATTTGGTCATGGGCCACGCTTTTAAAAGCGTGGCCTAAGGCTCCATAGTGTGCTCCAACTTTAAAGTGTGTCCCAAAGCTCTTTTTTCTCTTTTTTAGCTTATTTTGTGCTTCTTTGCTTCTTTTTCTTCTTATTTCCTACAAGATTTATAAAATTAAAAGATAAAAAAAATATACCAATTAAGCACAAAAGCAATCAATATTTAAGCACAAATCATCAATTTCTTGTATGAAAAAGCATAGAAAAATATGACTTGATGACATGTCATCATCACAACACCAAACTTAAACCTTGCTTGTCCCCAAGCAAGAAAAGAATCATGCAATTAAGATTGACAATCCAAGATAAGAAGAATAGCAAGTTAATGTTCATGGTAAGCTAGTTTCTTATGCATGCTACAATCACAAAAGAAATGTAAATGATTGATGCTTCTATCTAGCTCATTTTATGAAATCTTTTCCTTATAATTCTCCCTTGAAACAAGCTTTTGATTTTCTTATTAGCTTCTCCTTTTGGGTGCTTTGCCCCATGAGTTAATAACAAAGCTACGACTTCGAAATGCTTTGTTTTCAAGTATTACCACTTGATACATAAGCACCACAAGCATTTAATTAGAGGACTTCATTAGGCTCATTTGTTTCTTTTCTTTACTCTCTAATCATTGATGCTCAAATCCTTGAGTTTTGAGGGAGTGCTTTTGCACTTTGAGCCTAGCCTTGACTTCTAAGTGTTTTGTTTTCAAGCATTTTACTTGATACATAAACACCACAAGTACTTAACAATGAAATTGTCATTGGTACTCAGAGCCTTCAGCTTTCTCATTCTTTCCCTTTTTCTTTTCTTGCTTTAATTTACAATTGCTTTTTCAAGGTTTTCATGATTTCCAAAGATTTCACAAAATGTCCTAGATGAAAACTTCAATTAAATAAAATGCAATGCAATTGAGCAACAATTGATCATACTAGCTTTCCAATACTTGCACATGCTAAGTTCTTCTTTAATGCCTTGTTTGTTTATGATCATGATGCTTTATTGCTTTGAACTCACAGAATTCAAGTTGGTAGTCACAATGCCACAGCAAGATGTTACAAATCAAAATTCAAGCTATGCTTATTCATACCACACATGCATACAGAGAATATAAAGACAATCATGCAATTTAAAGTGCTGGAAACAAATGAGAGGAAAAGGAACTTTACAACCTTGTAGTTC
Source organism: Arachis ipaensis (assembly GCF_000816755.2). Taxonomy (NCBI): domain Eukaryota; kingdom Viridiplantae; phylum Streptophyta; class Magnoliopsida; order Fabales; family Fabaceae; genus Arachis; species Arachis ipaensis. Next base: position 60,839,486 of record NC_029788.2, read on the forward strand.
ATCTTCTCTATTGTTGTCATTTTCCTCTTATTCTTCTTTTTTCCCTTGCCAAACTCAGAATGCTTGCTCATCCTCAAGCAACAATTAGAATAATGGCTATGGGGCTAAGATGGATCATGAGTTTCTTATACAATGAAATGTTAGTAGCACATGTGTTTTAAGCAAGCAAAATTAAAGATAACAATCAAGGCACAAGAGACAGAGACATTTTGATTGCAAACATAAGAAGGTGAGCACAATACATTGCATAAAAGATAAGTGGCACACCAAAAATATGTGAAATTATTGAAAAACACAAAAACTCATAGTAAAGTCCAGAAATATGAATTTTGCCTAGAAACTAATAAAAATATACTAAAAACTAACTAAAACATACTAAAAACTACATGAAATTAACCCCAAAAAGCGTATAAAATATCCGCTCATCACAATACCAAACTTAAACTGTTGCTTGTCCCCAAGCAACTAGACAAATAAAAATAGAATACAAAGAAATCAAGAAGCAATAATATCTCAGAGTTTTAAGTGAAGCTCAGATCCTAATTAGCTGAGCGGGACTAGTAGCTTTTTGCTTCCGAACAGTTTTAGCATCTCACTTTATCCTTTGAAATTCAGAATGATTGGCATCCATAGGAGCTCAGAATTCAGATAGTATTATTGATTCTCCTAGTTTAGTATGTTGATTCTTGAACACAGCTACTTTATGAGTCTTGGCCGTGGCCCTAAGCACTTTGTTTTCCAGTATTACCACCGGATACATAAATGCCACAGACACATAATTGGGTGAACCTTTTCAGATTGTGACTCAACTTTGCTAAAGTCCCCAATTAGAGGTGTCCAGGCTTCTTAAGCACACTCTGTTTTTGCTTTGGATCTTGACTTTAACCGCTCAGTCTCAAGTTTTCACTTGACACCTTCACGGCACAAGCACATGATTAGGGACAGCTTGGTTTAGCTGCTTAGGCTAGGATTTTATTCCTTTAGGCACTCCTATCTACTGATGCTCAAAACCTTGGATCCTTTTTATTACCCTTGCCTTTTGGTTTTAAGTGCTATTGGCTTTTTCTGCTTGCTTTTTCTCTCTCTCTCTTCTCTTTTTTTTTCGCAAGCTTTTGTATTCACTGCTTTTTCTTGCTTCAAGAATCAATTTTATGATTTTTCAGATTATCAATAACATTTCTCTTGTTCATCATTCTTTCAGGAGCCAACAATTTTAACATTCATAAAATTCAATATCAAAAACATGCACTGTTCAGGCATTCATTCAGAAGACAAAAAAGCATTGCCACCACATATAAATAATGAGAATTTTCTTTATTAAAAACTCGAAAAAAATATTGCCTCCTTATTCTAAAAATATGCTATTTTATTCATGTTTGATGATGATGAGAAAAATAAATTATAGCTTAATTGGAGATAAAATTAAAATAGAGATACTAATTACTACTACTCATATATGACTTCTAAGGTAACTTTCTAATAAGAATAATTATCACAGAGTTAAGGCTAAGATTAGAACTCAACAACCTTGAATTTAGGAGGTGGATGCCTCTTTAGTCTGTGGAGTGCTTGGCCCTTCAAAAGATAGCTTCTGGCACTTCAGTTCCTTCAGTTCACGCCCTTGCTCTTCTTGTTCTCTAAGCAGTTTGCAGAGCATGCTGTTTTGATTTTGCTGTTCTTCTTTCAGTTGATCCACAACTTCTTGCAACTTGGTGACAGATGCTTCTAGGCACTCCCAGTATTCAATTTGAGGGATTTCCGGGAGGAACTCCTGTGCTCTCCTCTTGATGGGGTCGTCCTGCACTTGTTGTCCTTCTATAGACGTTTTGGTGATTGGTTGCTCGACTGAGATATAGTCATCTACTCCCATTTTTACCCCAGCATCTTTACATAATAGAGAGACCAAGCTTGGATAAGCCAATCTAGCATCTTTGGAGTTCTTGTTTGCAATTTTGTAGAGTTCACAAGCAATCAGCTGATGAACTTCCACTTCTTTTTCCAGCATAATGCAATGAATCATCACTGCTCTTCTGATGGTGACCTTAGAGCGGTTGCTAGTGGGCAGTATAGAGCGCCCAATGAAGTCCAGCCAGCCTCTGGCGACTGGTTTGAGATCTCCTCTTTTGAGTTGGTTTGGGGCACCCTTTGTGTTGGTTGTCCATTTGGCTCCAGGGAGGCATATGTCCTCTAGGATTTTGTCCAAGCTCAAGTTTGATCTCATCATTCTCCTATTAAAGGAATCTGGGTCATCTTGCAGTTAAGGCAGCTTGAAGATCTCCCTTATTTTGTCAGGATGGTTGTGAACAATCTTCCCTCTGACCAGAGTTCTATAGTCATAGAATGCGGTTCTAGCTATTCTTTGCATGTCCGTCTGCCACAGATTTGTGTAGAATTCCTAAACCATGTTTCTTCCCACCTTTGTTTCAGGATTAGCTAGGTCTTCCCAGCTCCTGTTTCGAATTTGCTCTTGGATCTCTGGATATTCGTCTTCTTTTAGATCGAATTTAACTTCCGGGATCACTGATCTTAGACCCATTATTTTGTAGTAATGGTCTGAATGTTCTTTGGTTAAGAACTTCCCTTGATTCCAAAGTTGTTTTGGAATATTCTCTTTCTTGCCTCTTGAGTTGGTTTGTTTTCCCTTAGGAGCCATGATCTTAGTAGGTATTGGCTTAGTGATCACAGATAAACACACCAAACATAGAGGTTTGCTTGTCCTCAAGCAAAAGAAAGGAAAGAAGAGGGATATGAGGAGAGCCAAGTCCGAATGGTGAAGGTGAGGGGGAGGCTGAACTAGGATTTAAAGGGAAGGGGGGTGGGTTTCGAAAATTTTGAAGAAGATATGATAGAAGATATGATTTGTAAAAGATAAGTATGATAGGAAAATGATGCACTTTAAAATTTTAAAAGATATGAATAATATTAAAGATATTTAAAAAAAGATAGCTTTGTTTTTGAAAAAGATATTGTGAAGATTTGAAAAAGATATTGATGAGTTGGAAAGATTTTAGAGTGAAAAGAGATAGATTTGTTTTGAAAAGGATTTGAAAAAAATTTGAAGAGGATTAAAGAAAAAGGGTTTATGAATTAAGATACATTTGATATCTTTTGAAAAAGGATTTGAAAAATTAGGATTTGTAATATGTTTATGCAAGAAATCATGAGTTAAAACATGAAAAATGGAAAAAATTTGAAGTGAAAATGAAATTACCTACTCCCCACAATCCTGGCGTTAAACGCCCAACTGCTGCATGTTTTGGGCGTTTAACGCCCAATTGGTGCTTGGTCTAGGTGTTTAACGCCCAGCTGTTGCTTCTAGCTGGCGTTAAACGCCAGAAACTCCTTTGTCACTGGGCGTTTTTCTGAACACCCAGGATGCTGTAAATCTGGCGTTAAACACCCAGAAGATGCTTCTTTCTGGCGTTTAACGCCCAGATGGCTATCTCTACTAGCGTTAAACGCCCAGTAGAAGCTCCTTTTTGGCGTTTAACGCCCAAAACAGCTCTTACTGACTTTTTTTGCACCAGTGAGCTTCCTTTTGGTGTTTTGTATTCTGAATCCTTCTGCAACCCTGTGAACTTATGCAATTGATTCTTTACCTTGAAGATTATTTTTATTTAAACCTGTATAAAAAATGTAAAATAAAATAAAAAGAAATTAATAAGAAAAAGTTTTGCTAATTGCTGGGTTGCCTCCCAGCAAGCGCTTCTTTATTGTCTTTAGCTAGACCTTGCTAAGCTTTTAATCTAGCCTCAGCTTTGAGCATTCTTGCTCAACATTGCCTTCATGATAATGCTTGATTATCTGTCCATTAACAATGAACTTCTTATTAAAATCAGTGTCTTGAAGCTCCACATAGCCATATGGTGATACACTTGTAATCACATATGGTCCCCTCCACCGGGATTTCAGTTTCCCGGGAAATAGCCGGAGCCTAGAGTTAAACAGCAGAACCTTCTGTCCTGGTTCAAAGACTCTAGATGACAGCTTTCTGTCATGCCACCTTTTTGCTTTCTCTTTGTAAAGCTTGGCATTTTTGAAAGCAGTGAGTCTGAATTCCTCTAGCTCATTTAGCTGGAGTAATCTTTTTTCTCCAGCTAATTTGGCATTAAAGTTTAGGAATCTGGTTGCCCAGTAGGCCTTATGCTCCAATTCCACGGGCAGATGACAGGCCTTACCATACACAAGCTGGTATGGAGAGGTCCCTATGGGAGTCTTGAATGCTGTTCTGTAAGCCCACAGAGCATCATCCAAGCTTCTTGCCCAATCCTTTCTACGGGTACTTACTGTCTGTTCCAGGATTCTTTTTAGTTTTCTATTAGAGACTTCAGCTTGCCCATTTGTCTGTGGATGATATGGAGCTGCCACCTTGTGGCTAATTCCATACCAGACCATGGCAGAGTAAAGTTGTTTGTTGCAGAAGTGGGTGCCCCCATCACTGATTAGTACTCTAGGGACACCAAACCTGCTGAAGATATATTTCTAGAGGAACTTCAGTACTATCTTAGTATCATTAGTGGGTGTGGCAACAGCCTCTACCCATTTGGATACATAGTCTACTGCAACCAGAATATAAGTGTTTGAGTATGATGGTGGGAAAGGCCCCATGAAGTCAATACCCCATACATCAAACAACTCAATCTCCAAGATTTCTTGTTGAGGCATGGCATAACCATGAGGCAGATTACCAGCTCTCTGGCAACTATCACAGTTACGTACAAACTCTCGGAAATCTCTATAAAGGGTAGGCCAGTAGAAGCCACATTGGAGGACCTTGGTAGCTGTTTGCTCACCTCCGAAGTGGCCTCCATATTGTGACCCATGGCAATGCCATAAGATCTTCTGTGCTTCTTCTCTAGGCACACACCTTCAGATTATTCCGTCTGCACATCTCTTAAAGAGATAGGGTTCATGCCACAAGTAGTACTTTGCATCAGTAATTAATTTTTTCTTTTGTTGCCTGCTGTACTCCTTGGGTATGAACCTTGCAGCTTTATAGTTTGCAATGTCTGCAAACCATGGTGTTTCCTGAATGGCGAACACATGCTCATCCGGAATGGTTTCAGAGATCTCAATAGAAGGAAATGATACCCCTTCTACTGGCTCTATCCGGGATAGATGATCAGGCACTTGGTTTTCTGTCCCTTTTCTGTCTCTTATTTCTATATCGAACTCTTGCAGAAGCAACACCCATCTTATGAGCCTGGGTTTTGAATCCTGCTTTGTAAGTAGATATTTAAGAGCAGCATGGTTAGTGTACACAATCAGTTTTGATCTTACTAAGTATGATCTAAACTTGTCAATGGCATAAACCACTGCAAGCAATTCTTTTTCTGTGGTTGTGTAATTTTTCTGGGCATCATTTAAAACATGGCTAGCATAATAAATGACATTCAGAAGCTTGTCATGCCTCTGCCCCAATACTGCACCAATGGCATGGTCACTGGCATCACACATTAGTTCGAATGGTAATGTCCAGTCTGGTGCAGAAATAACTAGTGCTGTGACCAGCTTAGCTTTCAGAGTTTCAAACGCCTGTAGACACTCTGTGTCAAACACAAATGGCGTGTCAGCAGCTAGCAGATTGCTCAGAGGTTTTGCAATTTTTGAAAAATCCTTTATAAACCTCCTATAGAATCCTGCATGCCCCAGAAAGCTTCTGATTGCCTTAACATTAGCAGGTGGTGGTAATTTTTCAATTACCTCTACCTTAGCTTGATCAACCTCTATTCCCTTGTTCGAAATCTTGTGACCAAGGACAATCCCTTCAATCACCATAAAGTGACATTTTTCCCAGTTTAAAACCAGGTTAATCTCTTGGCATCTTTTCAAAACTAGTGTCAGGTGATCAATACAGGAGCTAAATGAGTCTCCATATACTGAGAAGTCATCCATGAAGACTTCCAGAAATTTTTCCACCATATCAGAGAAAATAGAGAGCATGCATCTCTGAAAGGTTGCAGGTGCATTACATAGCCCAAATGGCATCCTTCTGTAGGCAAATACTCCAGATGGACATGTGAATACTGTTTTCTCTTGATCCTGGGGATCTACTGCAATTTGGTTGTAGCCTGAATAGCCATCCAAAAAGAAGTAATAATCATGACCTGCTAGTCTTTCTAGCATCTGGTCTATGAATGGTAAAGGAAAATGATCATTTCTGGTGGCTGTATTGAGCCTTCTGTAGTCAATACACATGCGCCACCCTGTAACTGTTCTTGTAGGAACCAGTTCATTTTTTTCATTATGAACCACTGTCATGCCTCCCTTTTTGGGGACAACTTGGACAGGGCTCACCCAGGGATTATCAGAAGTAGGATAAATAATCCCAGCCTCTAGTAACTTGGTGACCTCTTTCTGCACCACTTCCTTTATGGCTGGATTTAGCCGCCTCTGTAGTTGAACCACTGGCTTAGCATCATCCTCCAATAGGATGTTGTGCATGCATCTAGCTGGGCTTATGCCCTTAAGGTCACCTATGGACCACCCAAGAGCTGTCTTGTGTGTCCTTAGCACTTAAATTAGTGCTTCCTCTTCCTGTGGATTTAAAGCAGAGCTTATGATCACTGGAAAAGTGTCACCTTCTCCCAAAAATACATATTTCAGGGATGGTGGTAATGATTTGAGCTCAGGTTTAGGAGGTTTTTCCTCTTCCTGAGGAAGTTTCAGAGATTCTTTCAATTTCTCTGAATCCTCCAGATCAGGCTGAACATCTTTAAAGATGTCTTCCAGCTCTGATTCGAGACTCTCAGCCATGTTGATCTCTGCCACCAAAGAGTCAATAAGATCAACTTTCATGCAGACTTTTGGTGTCTCTGGATGCTGCATAGCCTTGACAGCATTCAACTTAAACTCATTCTCATTGACTCTTAGGGTTACTTCCCCTTTTTGGACATCAATGAGAGTTCGTCCAGTTGCTAGGAAAGGTCTTCCTAGAATGAGAGTGGCACTCTTGTGCTCCTCCATTTCCAGCACTACAAAGTCAGTGGGGAAGGCGAATGGCCCAACCTTGACAATCTTGTCTTCAATCACGCCTGATGGGTATTTAATAGAGCCATCATCAAGTTGGAGACATATCCGGGTTGGTTTAACTTCTTCAGTTAAACCAAGCTTTCTGATAGTGGATGCAGATATTAGGTTGATGCTTACCCCAAGATCACATAAAGTTGTCTTGGTGCAATTACCCTCTAATATGCATGGTATTAGAAAGCTCCCGGGATCTTTGAGCTTTTCTGGGAAGCTTTTCAGAATGACTGCACTACATTCTTTAGTGAGGAGAACTCTTTCAGTTTCTCTCCAATCCTTCTTATGACTCAAGATCTCTTTCATGAACTTGGCATAAGAGGGTATTTGCTCAAGTGCCTCTGCAAACGGAATCTTTATTTCAAGAGTCCTGAGATAGTCTGCAAAGCGAGCAAATTGCTTATCCTGCTCCTCTTGGCAGAGTTTTTGAGGATAAGGCATCTTGGCTTTGTATTCCTCAACCTTGGTTGCTGCAGGTTTATTCCCTACAGAGGTGGTTGGAGAAGCCTTTTTAGAGCGGTTGTTATCAGCACTTGTGTGTGTCGAATCCCTCACTGGCGTTTGAACGCCAGGGTTGGAAGCTTGATTGGCATTAGACGCCAACTTCCTACCTGTTTCTGGCGTTTGAACGCCAGAACTAAGCTTCTATTGGGCGTTTGACGCCAGCTCCTTGCCTGTTTCTGGCGTTTGAACGCCAGAATTATTCCTCGCTGGGCTCTTACTGTCCTCAGAGGGATTTTGGATGGTATTTTGCTCATCCTCTGTCAGTTGTTCTTTTCTTGGCTTTCTTCTACTCTAAAGTGAGGTATTTAATGTCTTCCCACTTCTTAATTGAACTGCCTGGCACTCGTCTGTTATCTGCTTTGATAACTGCTATTTTGTCTAATTCAACTGTGCTTCCATATTTTTATTAGCATTTTTAGTGTCCTATAGCATCTCCTTGAATTCTGCTAGCTGTTTTGTTAGAAAACATAATTGTTGACTGAGTTCAGCAACCTGTTCTGGAGGACCAAGCTCAGTAGATACTGCTTTGGCTTCTTCTTTTATGGAGGACCCACTACTTATGTACAGATACTGATTTCTAACAACTATATTAATAAGCTCTTGAGCCTCTTCAATAGTTTTCTTCATGTGTATAGATCCACCAGCTGAGTGGTCTAGAGATACCTAAGCTCTCTCTGTAAGCCCATAGTAGAAGATGTCTAATTGCACCCACTCTGAAAACATTTCAGAGGGGCATTTCTTTAGCATCCTTTTGTATCTCTCCCAGGCATTATAAAGGGATTCATCATCCTCTTGTTTAAAGCCTTGGATATCCAGACTTAGTTGTGTCATTCTTTTTGGAGGGAAATATTGATTCAGGAATTTGTCTGATAACTGTTTCCATGTCCTTATGCTTGCTGTGGGTTGGTTATTTAACCACCTTTTGGCTTGATCTTTTACAGCAAACGAAAATAGTAACAGCCTGTATACATCCTGATCTACCTCCTTGTCACGTACTGTGTCAGCAATTTGCAAGAATTGCGCCAGAAACTCAGTAGGTTCTTCCTGTGGAAGACCGGAATACTGGCAGTTTTGCTACACAATGACAATGAGTTGAGGATTTAGCTCAAAACTTCCTGCTTTGATGGAGGGTATACAGATACTACTCCCATATGCAGCAGTAGTGGGATTAGCATATGATCCCAGAGTCCTTTTGGACTGTTCATTTCCACTTAGATCCATGATGGAAAAATTAGAATTGATATGAATTGTAAAGAAGATATATTTTTATTTTTATTTTATTAAAGTAGAACAAACCAAATTATTAAGAGAAATAAAAATAATAAGATATAGTAGAATAAAATAATAAAAAATTTAAAATGTAATTTTCAAACACCAAGGGAAAAATAAATTTGAAAATGAGAATAATTGCTTAATTGAGAAGATTTGAAAAACTCTGTATATGATTTTTGAAAAAGATTTTGAATTTTGAA